>NC_057418.1:9386612-9622812 GCF_019320065.1 Cervus canadensis | reverse complement strand
TTCCTCAGTGTGTATGCCCAGAAGTGGTATTGCTGGGTCATATGGCAGTTCTATTTCCAGTTTTTTAAGGAATCTCCACACTGTTTTCCATAGTGGCTGTACTAGTTTGCATTCCCACCAACAGTGTAAGAGGGTTCCTTTTCTCCACACCCTCTCCAGCATTTATTGCTTGTAGACTTTTGGATAGCAGCCATCCTGACTGGCATGTAATGGTACCTCATTGTGGTTTTGATTTGCATTTCTCTGATAATGAGTGATGTTGAGCATCTTTTCATGTGTTTGATAGCCATCTGTATGTCTTCTTTGGAGAAATGTGTTTAGTTCTTTGGACCATTTTTTGATTGGGTCATTTGTTTTTCTGGAGTTGAGCTTCAGGAGTTGCTTGTATATTTTTGAGATTAATCCTTCGTCTGTTTCTTCATTTGCTATTATTTTCTCCCAATCTGACGGCTGTCTTTTCACCTTACTTATAGTTTCCTTTGTAGTGCAAAAGCTTTTAAGTTTCATTAGATCCCATTTGTTTAGTTTTGCTTTTATTTCCAATATTCTGGGAGGTGGGTCATAGAGGATCTTGCTGTGATTTATGTCAGAGAGTGTTTTGCCTATGTTCTCCTCTACATCTCTGCTTTTTAATAGGCTGTCTAGGGCTTCCCTGGTAGCTTGGCTGGTAAAGAATCTGCCTGCAATGTGCTTGGGTTTGATCCCTGGGTTGGGAAGATCCCCTGGTGAAGGGAAAGGCTATCCACTCCAGTATTCTGGCCTGGAGAATTCCATGGACTGCATAGTCCATGGGGTCGCAAAGAGTCAGACACGACTGAGTGACTTTCACCTTCGGGTTTGTCATAGCTTTTCTTCCAAGGAGCAAGTGTCTTTTAATTTCATGGCTGCAGTCACCATCTGCAGTGATTTTTGGAGCCCAAGAAAATAAAGTCTGTCACTGTTTCCATTGTTTCCCCATCTATTTGCCATGAAGTGATGGGACAGGATGCCATGATCTTTGTTTTTAGAATGTTGAGTTTTAAGCCAGCTTTTTCACTCTCCTCTTTCACCTAAATCAAGAGGCTCATTGGTTCCTCTTCACTTTCTGCCATAAGGGTGGTGTCACCAGCATATCTAAGCTTACTGATATTTCTCCCAGCAATCTTGATTCCAGCTTGTGCTTCATCCAGCCTGGCATTTCACATGATGCACTCTGAATATAAGTTAAATAAGCAGGGTGACAATATACAGCGTTGATGTACCCCTTTCCCAATTTTGAACCAGTCTGTTGTTCCATGTCCGGTTCTAACTATTTCTTCTTGCCCTGCATACAGGCTTCTCAGGAGGCAGGTCAGGTGGTCTGGTATTCCCGTCTCTTTCAGAATTTTCCACAGTTTGTTGTGATCCACACAGTTATAGGCTTTGGCATAGTCAATAAAACAGAAGTAGATGTTTTTCTGAAACTCTCTTGCTTTTTCGATGATTTAACGGATGTTGGCAATTTGATCTCCGGTTCCTCTGCCTTTTCTAAAACCAGCTTGAACATCTGGAAGTTCATGGTTCACGTATTGCTGAACCCTGGCTTGGAGAATTTTGAGCATTACTTTGCTAGCGTGTGAGATGAGTGAAATCGTGGTGTAGTCTGAGCAATCTTTGACATTGCCTTTCTTTGGGATTGGAATGAAAACTGACCTTTTCCAGTCCTGTGGACACTGTTAAGTTTTCCAAATTTGCTGGCATATTGAGTGCAGCACTTTCACAGCATCATCTTTTAAGATTTGAAATAACTCAGCTGGAAGTCCATCACCTCCACTAGTTTTGTTCATAGTGATGCTTCCTAAGGCCCACTTGACTTCGAACTCCAAGATGTCTGGCTCTAGGTAAGTGATCACACCATTGTGGTTATCTGGGTCATTAAGATCTTTTTTGTATAGGAATCTAATGCTAGGGAAATTCACCAATGCCCATTATGCAATACTTATATGTAAGGAATTCTAGATAATGAATGGGTAGAAAGTATGTGATTTCAGGACCTAATACAGCCTGGGTTAACCATCAAGAAGCCCAAATCAAGGGACTCTTAATGCTGCTGTCTCCAAAGTTGCTACTGTATTACTTGGATATCATAGACTATTTGAGAATCAGAAGGAATTTGATTGCCAAAGCAAAGCCAAACCAAAACAGATTAGGGGAAGATAGCCCAAGAAACAAACTCTAAGTGAGGAAATCACACAGGATCTCTGAAACATTTCTTGACATTTGCTGCTGTTTTAAAGATGAGTGAAGAAACCTTTCCCATTTCACTAATTATGTTTCTGGATTCTTTTTTTTTTTTTTTTGCAGTTCCAGAGAAATGTATAACAAATAAATTCCAGATACCTTAAAAAAGAAAAAGAATCCTGCACTTTCCTGAAGTTCTGTTGTACCTGCTGCCTCTTTGCCCCGCTAACAGGTGTCTTATCACTGCAGAGTCTCCCCTGTGAGTGGGTGTGGAACAGAGCTCCTAGAAGCAGTCATCTGAGAAACAGTGAAATTGGCCCCTAAGGATCATTATGAGAGCTGAGAACCCACAGTGACGACCAGAGGACTCTCAGAGCTCCCCCTGCTCTCTCTTCTTCCCCAAGTGACCCAGGAAAGCAAAAGCTGAATTGTGGAGAACACTAGCTAAGGGATAGAGTCAAAGATCAGAAATAATTAATTTTAAGTTTAATAATTCTTGATAAAAATTGTTCTAAGGGATAACATAGTTCCCTGCCTTCTGCAACTATGCCAAACTCACTGTAAACTACCGATGGTCCCTGACAGATGATGGTTTGGCTAACCATTTTTCGACTTTATGGTGGTGTAAAAGCATTATGTATTTAGTAGAAGCCATGCTTCAAATTTTGAATTTTGATCTTTCCCTGGGCTAGCAGTATGTGTCAAGATCTTCTCTCATGATGCTGGGCAGTGGCAGTGAGCTGAAGCTCCTAGAAAGCCATGCGATCCAGAGGGGAAACAACTGATCCGCCTACCTCCATTCAGTACCCAGACAACCATTCTGTTTTCACTTTCAGTACAGTGTTCAATAAATTACATGAGATATTTAGCATTTTATTATGAAATAGGATGTGTTAGATAATTTTTATCCAACAGCAGGCTAACCTAAGTGTTCTGAGCATGTTTCAGGTAGGCTGAGCTAAAGCTGTGATGTTCAGTAGGTTAAGTGAGTCAAATGCACTATGGGAGAAAACAAGATGCGGAGGAGTAGGTGGACGTGGAGGACATCTCTCTCCATGGATACATCAGGAATACACCTTCAGACACAAAAGTGCGTGCAGAACACCAGCCGAGAGTGCACAGGAGTACCTGACCAATGGGAAAGAATATATAGAACCTCAAAAAACTTGGTAGGACAAAGGAACTAGGGGGAAAACCAGGAGTGTTATTAGGACTGGACCTGCCCTTGGTGGATGGGGGGACTGAAGCAGGGGTCTGATCCCCACATCAGGGCAACTTCTGAGTCAGAGGCGAAACATTTAAGGCTGAGAGTGAAACAGCTGATCTGTGGCAGCCTAAATGGAATGAGAATCAGACAGTCCCTGCCGCAGCCATACATACCCCAGAGAGCGCAGTGGCTGGAAGCTGGAGTTTAGGGATTGTAGAGCAATCCCCGGGCAAGGGCTGCTGTTGACTGTGGAGAGATGGAGCGAGGGGATGTGAGGGAGGAGATTATGGTGGGAAATGCCTGTGGAGGAAAGCTGGGCAGACATGGAAGCAAGGCGATACTGCTCAGTCACACATAGAGGGTGGAGCCATCATCATAGCCTCTCTCCCCCTACAGGCCAGCACTGGAAGCTGAACAACAGAGAACCTGGCCCATCAAACGCCTGACGCACTCATCTACAGAGTACGACCCCACCCAGGGTGCCCCTTTAAGTGCCTGATGCCCCAACTACAGAGTAGGACCCCACCCAGGGTGCCCCTTTAAGTGCCTGATGCCCCAACTACAGGGTAGGACCCCACCCAGGGTGCCCCTTTAAGTGCCTGATGCCCCAACTACAGGGTAGGACCCCACCCAGGGTGCCCCTTTAAGTGCCTGATGCCCCAACTACAGAGTAGGACCCCACCCAGGGTGCCCCTTTAAGTGCCTGATGCCCCAACTACAGAGAGTAGGACCCCCACCCAGGGTGCCCCTTTAAGTGCCTGATATGCCAATACAGACTGGGGGGTGGGGGGTGGGGCCCTCTATGTGCCTGACGCCAAACAACAGAGAAGGACCCCAGGCAAGGGAGTCCTCTAAGTGCCTGAATGGGTGGAGCTATGGAGAAAGACTGACCAAAGAGGCCTTCTGATCTCCAGCTGCGAGAGGCTCAGAAAAAAAGATTCTGATCGGGCCATAACTCCTGCGGGAGGCAGTCCGTGCCCCTGCCCACTTGGCGCCACCAGGGTCCCCGCAAGCCAAGCAGCTGCGCCACCTTCACGCTCAGCTCTCACTGGGGCATGGCGGCCACAGGCAAAAAAAGCCTTGCATCTATGCACGCAGGGTCATTTTGGTGGTGTTTGACTCTTTGCGACTCTGTAGACTGTGGCCTGCCAGGTTTCTCTGTCAGGGAGGGGGGTTCTCCAGCAAGAATACTGGAGTATATTGGCCAGTACTGGTTGCCATTCCCTTCTAGAGCACTTTATTTCCCGCTGCCCTAGTCGCCAACCCCCCTGAGTACCTGGTGCTGCCAGAACCCCTGCGACCCAAGCAGCAGCACCACCTCCACGCCTGGCCCTCACAGGGACAGACCCAAGTCCTCCAGGGCAGCCTCAGGAGCAAACATCAGTGGACGACCCACAGGCAGAGGTAGAAATAAAACCACAATTGAAACCCAGGGGCAGTGTGACTAAGGAAGAAGACCCAAAGCCTTCCCACCGGCTGTACAAGCTGCAGATTAAAACCACAGGATCAACTAGGCAGATGCTGTGTCTGTGGAACATATAAAAGGTCACTGAAAGCTCCTGCAAAAGAAAACGCAATAGTTCTGATAGCTGTGGACATTGGAGGCAAGAACATGCAGGAGGAGGACCAGATTAGACTCTGAGCTGCCCCCACAGCAGGGCCAGAGATCAGCGCAGTGTTGGAGGGCATCCTAGGGAGGGAAGGTGGACTGTGACTCCCAGCGAGGGAAAGGGTTCTCACAGCAGTGACTCAAGAAAAACATTTATTATTATGTTTTGACTTGTTCTGTAGATTCTTTTGGATTTTTCGCTTTTGTTTTCTCCCCCCTCCCCATTGTAGTTGTCGATTTTATTGGCACCATGAAATCTAATTAAGCTTTTGAGTTTTTTTTTCCTTTTTTTTCTTAGTCACATTTTTTCTTTTTATTGTTGTTATAAACCTCTGCCTCTAGGTTGGGCTTTTGCAGTTCTGGGGAGTTTTCCTTTTTTTTTCTTTCTCCCATTTTTTTTCTTTTCTCTTTTTTTAGAATTTTAACTTTTATTTTTTTAAAACCTATTATATTTTTTCTATATTTATTCCTTTGTTTGCCTTTCCTACTGCTCTTTTCCCCTTGCAGTTAATCTTTATTTATTTTTTTAAAAAATATTTATTTATTTATTTGCACCAGGTCTTTACTTGCGGCATACAAACTCTTTAGTTGTGGCATGTGGGATCTAGTTCCCTGACCAGGGATTGAACCCGGGTCCCCTGCACTGGGAGCATGGAGTCTTAGCCACTGGACCACCAGGGAAGTCCCGCAGTTAATCTTTAATATATATAAATCTTCTTCATCTACCTCTACGTAACTTTGCAAATCTATTCTTTCTTTCTTTCCTTTCCTCTCAACATATTTGTTAGTTTTGTTTTCATTGCTTTATTCCCCACTTGGTACCTTGCCTTTGTTTTCCAGTTTGTGCTTTAGTTAGTTTTATTCTTAACTGGTAAATATAATTTTTTATTTCCTTTGTTTGCTGGGTCAACCTATTGTACTTTAATTTTGTTGGACTGCTTTGACTTTGCTAATGTATATGTGTATATTCTATTATTGTAATTATTATTTGCCTGATTTTGTAACTGCCATTTGTCTGGGGTTCATCTTTGGTTTCTCAATTTTGGATATTTGTTTTAATCTCATTTAATGCCATAACAAAGCACTTGTGGAATCTTCGTTCCTGACCAGAGATCAAGCCCTGAGCCCTTGGAGTGGGAGCACTGACTCCAGCACCCTAGACTGCCAGAGAACTAACCTTCAGTTCAGTTCAGTTCAGTTCAGTCGCTCAGTCGTGTCTGACTCTCCGACCCCATGAATCGCAGCACGCCAGGCCTCCCTGTCCATCACCAACTCCCTGAGTTTACTCAAACTTATGTCCATCAAGCCATTGATGCCATCCAGCCATCTCATCCTCTGTTGTCCCCTTCTCCTCCTGCCCCCAATCCCTCCCAGCATCAGGGTCTTTTCCAATGAGTCAACTCTTCACATCAGGTGGCCAAAGTATTGGAGTTTCAGCTTCAGCATCAGTCCTTCCAATGAACACCCAGGACTGATCTCCTTTAGGATGGACTGGTTTGGATCTCCTTGCAGTCCAAGGGACTCTCAAGAGTCTTTTCCAACACCACAGTTCAAAAGCATCAATTCTTCTGTGCTCAGCTTTCTTTATAGTCCAACTCTCACATCCATACATGACCACTGGAAAAACCATAGCCTTGACTAGATGGACCTTTGTTGGCAAAGTAATGTCTCTGCTTTTTAGTATGCTATCTAGGTTGGTCATAACTTTCCTTCCAAGGAGTAAGTGTCTTTTAACTTCATGGCTGCAATCACCATCTGCAGTGATTTTGGAGCCCCCCCAAATAAGGTCTGACACTGTTTCCACTGTTTCCCCATCTATTTCCCATGAAGTGATGGGACCAGATGCCATGATCTTAGTTTTCTGAATGTTGAGCTTTAAGCCAACTTTTCCACTCTCCTCCTTCACTTTCATCAAGAAGCTTTCATCAAGGAGGTACTACTCCACATTCAAGGTCAGGGGGGCGGCGATGAGGAGATACCCCTCATCCAAGGTAAGGAGCAGCAGCTGTGCTTTGCTGGAGCAGCCGTGAAGAGATACCCCATGTCCAAGGTAAGAGAAACCCAAGTAAGATGGTAGGTGTTGCAAGAGGGCATCAGAGGGCAGACACACTGAAACCATAATCACAGAAAACTAGCCAATCTGATCACATGGACCACAGCCTTGTCTAACTCAATGAAACTAAGCCATGCCGTGTGGGGCCACCCAAGATGGACGGATCATGAACTAACCTCAGGGGGTATCAAATAGTGAGAACTCACACAAAGGAAACCACTGGAATATAAGACCCGGCATCACCCAACCACCAGTAGCACCCTGTGCAGGACATCTCATCTAAACAACAAAACAAAAACACAAACCCAGTCATCAGCAGACAGGACCACCTCACTCAGCCTTGCCCATCAGAGGAAAAACAAGCAAACAAACAAACAAAAATTCAGTACAAATCTCATCCTATAGGAAGCTTACACAAATCATAGGAGGGCAGAAACCAAAAGGAAGAAAGAATTCCACCTTGAAGCCTGGGAAAAGGAGACCTCAAACACAATAAGTTAAACAAAAATAATGAAAAGGCAGAGAAATACTATACAAATGAATGAACAAACTAGAGACACAGAAGTCAAAATAAATGAAGAGGAAACAAGCAAACCACCTGAAAAGGAATTCAGAATAATGATAGTAAAGACGATCAAAAACCTTGAAAACAAAATGGAGAAAATTCAAGAATTGACTAAAAATTAATTAGAAGCATTAAAGAATAAACATGCAGAGACAAACAACACAATTACGGAAATTAAAAATACTCTAGAAGGAATCAATAGCAGAATATCAGAAGCAGAAGAATAAATCAGTGCGCTGAAAGATAAAATGGTGGAAATAACTCCTGAAGAACAGAATAAAGTAAAAAGAATGAAAAGAATTGAGGACAGTCTCAGAGACCTCTGGGACAATGTCAAAAGTACCAACATTTGAATTATAGGGGCCCCAGAAGAAGAAGAGAAAAAGAAAGGATATGAGAAAAATTTTGAAGAGATTATAGTTGAAGATTTCCCCAACATGGAAAAGGAATAGTCAATCAAGTCCAAGAGGCACAAAGAGTCCCATACAGGATAAACCCAAGAAGAAACACACCAAGACACATACTAATCAAACTCACAAAGACTAAACACAAAGAAAGAATATTAAAAGCAGCAAGGGAGAAGCAACAAGTAACATACAAGGGAAACCCCATACGCTTAACAGCTGATCTTTCAGCAGAAACTCTGCAGGCCAGGAGGGAATGGCAGGATATATTTAAAGTACTGAAAGGGAAAAATCTACAACCAAGTTTACTGTACCCTGAAAAGATCTCATTCAAAATTGATGGGAAATAAAAAACTTTTCAGATGAGCAAAAGTTAAGATAATTCAGTACCACCAAACCAGCTTTACAACAAATGTTAAAGGGACTTATATAGTCAAGACATACAAGAGAAGAAAAAAGATCTACAAAATCAACCCCAAACAATTAAGAAAATGGCAATAGGAACATATATATCAATAATTACTTTAAATGTAAATGTATTAAATGTTTCAAACAAAAGACACAGATTGGCTGAATGGATTAAAAAACAAAACCCATATATATGCTGTCTACAAGAAACTTACTTCAGACCTAAAGACACATATAGACTGAAAGTAAGAGGATAGAAAAATATATTCCATGAAAATAGGAAGCAAAAGAAAGCTGGAGTAGCAATCCTTATATCAAACAAAATAGACCTTAAAATACAGAAGATTACAAGAGATAAGGAAGGACACTACATAATGATCAAGGGATCAATCCAAGAGGAAGACATAGCAATTGTAACTCTCTATGCACCCAACATAGGAGCACCTCAATACATAAGACAAACACTAACAAACATAAAAAGAGAAGTTGACAGTAACATAATAGTATTAGGAAACTTTAACACCCCACTCAAACCAATGGACAGACCATCAGAACAGAAAATTAATAAGGAAACACAAGTCTTACGTGATACATTAGATGAGATGGATCTCATTGATATCTTCAGGACATTCCATCCAAATGCAGAAAAATACACCTTCTCAAGTGCACACGGAACATTCTCCATATCTCCAAGATGTGGATAGACCACATCTTGTATTACAAATCAAACCTTGGTAAATTTAAGAAAATTGAAATTGTATCAAGCATCTTCCCCAACCACAATAATATAAGACTAGATGTCAATTACAAGGAAAAAAAAAACTGTAAAAAACACAAACACATGGAGATTAAATAGCACATTTCTAAATAACCAACAGGTTACTGAAGAAATCAAAAGGGAAATCAAAATATTTCCAGAAACAAAGGACAATGAAAATAGGACAACTCAAAACCTATGGGATGCAGCAAAAGCAGTCCTAAGAGGGAAATTTACAGCAATACAATCCTACCTCAAGAAATAAGAAAAACATCGAATAGACAACCTAACTTTACACCTAAAACAACTGGAAAAAGAAGAATTAAAAAACCCCAAAATTAGTAGAAGGAAAGAAATCATAAAGATCCAAGCAGAAATAAATTAAAAATAAATGAAAGAAACAATAGTAAAGATTAAGAAAACTAAAGGCTGGTTCTTTGAAAAGATAAACAAAATTGACAAACCTTTTGCCAGACTCATCAAGAAAAAAAGAGAAAAATCAACTCAACAAAATTAGAAATGAAAAAGGAGGGGTTAGAACAGACAATGCAGAAATATAAAGGATTATAAGAGACTATTATGACCAACTCTATGGCAATAAAAAGGATAACCTGGAAGAAATGGACAGATTCTTAGAAAAGTTTAATCTTCCAAGACTGAACCAGGAAGAAATAGAAATTATGAACAACCCAATTATAAGCACTGAAATTGAAGCTGTGATAAAAAAAAAACTCCCCAAAAGCAAAAGCCCAGGACCAGATGGCTTCACAGGAGAATTCCATCAAACATTTAGAGAAGAGCTAATGCCTATTCTTCTAAAACTCTTTAAAAAAATTACAGAGGAAGAGGAAAACATAGGCAAAACACTTGATGACATAAAGCAGGATCCTCTATGACCCACCTCCTAGAATAATCGAAATAAAAACAAAAGTAAACAAGTGGGACCTGATTAAACTTCAAAGCTTTTGCACAGCAAACTATAAGCAACGTGAAATGACAACCCTCAGAATGAGAGAAAATGATAGCAAATGAAACAACTGACAAAGGATTCATTTCCAAAATATACAAGCAGTTCATATAACTCAGTGCTAGAAAAACAAACAACCCAATCGAAAAGTGGGGAAAAGACCTAAACAGACATTTCTTCAAAGAAGACATACAGATGGTTAACAAATACATGAAAAGATGCTCAACATTGCTCATTATTAGAGAAACGCAAATCAAAACCACAATGAGATATCACCTCACACTGGTCAAAATGGCCATCATCAAAAAGTCTACAAACAATAAATGCTGGAGAGGGTGTGGAGAAAAGGGAATGTTCTTGTACTGTTGTTGGGAGTGTAAACTGATACAGCCACTACAGAAGTTTTGGTATGGAGATTCCTTAAAAAACTAGGAATAAAACCACCATATGACCCAGCAATCCCCCTCCTAGGCATATACCCTCAGGAGACCAAAATTGAAACAGACACATATATCCCATTGTTCACTGCAGCACTATTTACAATAGCTAGAACATGGAAACAACCTAGATGACCATCGACAGATGAATGGATAAAGAACTTATGGTACATATACACAATGGAATATTACTTGGCCATAGAAAAGGAACACATTTGAGTCAGTTCTGATGAGGTGGATGAACCTAGAACCTATTATACAGGGTGAGGTGAGTCAGAAAGAGAAAGATAAATATCATATTTTAATGCACATATATGGAATCTAGAAAAATGGTACTGAATAATTTATTTACAGGGCAGCAATGGAGAAACAGACATAGAGAATAGACTTACGGACATGGGGAGAGGGGAGGAGAGGGTAAGATGTATGGAAAGAGTAACATGGAAACTTACACTATAACATGTAAAATAGATAGCCAACAGGAATTTGCTGTGTGGCTCAGGAAACTCAAACAGGAGCTCTGTATCAACCCAGGGGGGTGGGATGGGGCGGGAGATGGCAGGGAGGGTCAAAAGGGAGGGGATATATATATATATACCTATGGCTGATTCATGTTGAAGTTTGACAGAAAACAACAAAATTCTGTAAAGCAATTATCCTTCAACAAAAAAAAGTAAAATGACTTGACTTAGAACGTTTCCAACTTAGAGTGCATTTATTGGGACATAACCCTATTGTAAGTTGAAGAAAATCTGTGATTTGATTATCTATGATTTAATAAATGGACTGTTTTCAGAGTTCCCTATAAATAGATTCCTCTGATGGCTACTGTGGTCTGGATGTTCAGTTCAGTTCAGTCCAGTCGCTCAGTCGTGTCTGACTCTTTGTGACCCCATGAATCGCAGCACGCCAGGCCTCCCTGTCCATCACCAACTCCTGGAGTTTACTCAGACTCATGTCCATCGAGTCAGTGATGCCATCCAGCCATCTCATCCTCTGTCGTCCCCTTCTCCTCCTGCCTCCAATCCCTCCCAGCATCAGGGTCCTTTCCAATGAGTCAACTCTTTGCACGAGGTGGCCAAAGTATTGGAGTTTCAGCTTCAGCATCAGTCCTTCCAATGACCACCCAGGACTGATCTCCTCTAGGATGGACTGGTTGGATCTCCTTGCAGTCCTGGTCTGGATGTTGCTGCTGCTGCTAAGTCGCTTCAGTCGTGTCCGACTCTGTGTGACCCCACAGACGGCAGCCCACCAGGCTACCCCGTCCCTGTGATTCTCCAGGCAAGAATACTGGAGTGGGTTGCCATTTCCTTCTCCAATGCATGAAAATGAAAAGTGAAAGTGAAGTCACTCAGTCATGTCTGACTCTCAGCGACCCCACGGACTGCAGCCTACCAGGCTCCTCCTTCCATGGGATTGTCCAGGCGAGAGTAATGGAGTGGGTTGCCATTGCCTTCTCCGGGTCTGGATGTTAGAACCCGACAACTTCTGACTTCCCTCAGCCTTGCTTTTGAATAAAAATCTTCATATAGGGGTTCCCAACATTACCAAATTCTGCCTTCTGTTGCCATTCATTCCTTTGCCTGATTGGAGACATCCTCTATAGGTTACTGTAATATCTCACCATTGTGGGTGGGTCTAGTTCAAGTCCATTTCTTTACCCTCCTTGTCCCGGCCACGGTGCCATATTTTTATGGGAATTATATCAGTTATCTTGATTTAATTATTTTCCCTATTTTCATAGCTCCCAAATCTATAATTTTTAGACTTGTGTTTCATTTAAAATCCACCCTAAATTTCTCAAACTTAATTTGGAAGGCTTACTTTTCCCTTGAGCCCACTGCAATGAAAATAGAGATCTTGTCTCAATGCTCCCAACTTTCTTGTCTCTGTCAAAGGCCCTCCAGTGATCTGTAAGGGCATGTGAACACTGCAAGTCTCTCCTTCCTTGGAGAAATCCAAAGCTGCACTCATTCTTGTCTGTGATGGTATTACATTACTTACGGCTCTATCCAAAGGCATGAGGGAAGGGGCTGGATCTGGGTCTTTAAAGGACCTACTTTTCACTTTCCCCAAACTCATGCCCTTCCCAGTGGAAGGGTGGTGTTTCTTGAGACGTCCCCCTGAGTGTGAGAGAGCAGAGAGGTGAAGTTCCTGAGGAGAGGGGGTAGAAACATACTATGTCACATCTCAGGTCCTCCCTGAGAATCCCTAAAGTGGACGTTACCAAACAGCGGTCTAGTGAACTTGGCTACATCGTATTTAAAAGAAAGGAAAATGACATGAGCTGCCAACATTTACAAGACAGGACATTTGCACAGATATCTGAATTTCCAGACTGTCTTGGAGAAATCGTGAACTTGGCTATGTGAAGCTGGCATTCCCTCAAGACATCGTGTGGCAGGAGCTGGGCAGCGGTTGTGGGTGGGATACTTGCTCTCCAGGTGGCTTCAGGGCCACCACTGTGTCTTGTATTGAACTCAGTCAGTTTCACTCTCATACATCACCTCCCTGGCTCCCAGAGGCATGTAAGTATGTGATCTCTGGGAGAAGCCCCGGAGAGGGACATTTGGAGGTTTGCAGATCCATTCACAGAATCAGCAGCACCATATCTTAGAAACAATAAGAACTTGACACGTGCTTATTGAATTGATGTGATTTTGAATCTTTGGACCAGAAAAGGTGACATTTAGGAGGACTCTAGACTTGAATGATAAGAATGATTGTAGAGCTGTAGTTAAAGAACTGTAGACCTTGATTTTGTTCAAGTACAAGAAATGCCTGTCACATACCCCTGACATATTGAGAATACACTTTCTGGGATTTAAGTGCCTGGTTATTTTATCAGGCATCTTGTTAAGAAATGATACACATTTCACAATTACCCAGCCTATAAAAGAGAGCCAGACCACTGTATATACAATGTTGACTATTTCCTGGTTTGTTCAGTCTAAGCCATTGGGGAGAAAAAGTCTACTTTCATCTCTTGCACCTTAACCTGCTACATCTTTGAATATAAATCTTCAGCTATAATCATCTGATATCTCAGGGTTAGTGTCTTAGGAGACAAAGTGAACATCCATAGAATGAAAATAAGAAAATCTAGTATTTGGAAGATAAAGAGGATGAGATAAAATATATATCCATTTGGTTCAATTTGAAAGAGAAGAAATTGATAGCATTTAAAATGTTGCAGGTTTATTTTGAGGATTGATGAAATAATGCATGGGAAGCACATCGCACAGTCTGGCAACTAAAAGTATCCAGAATTGTTAGCTATTATTCATTTATAGCAAGTCATTAGCCTTGCTCTGAGTATCTGAAAAGAACCTATTTTGAGCACTCCATTGTTAAGATGGTAGGGGTGGTTTAGTCATGGTCATTGATTAGTGTCACTCTTCAGTTTGGAATGTCAACGTCTCAGCACAGGGGCTGAGGACCCCTTGGACATGGAGACTGAACTGTCTTCCTTCTCCTATGAGTGGGGTGCAAAGAGCCCAGCAGCAGAAGCTGGTGGTGCCTCAGTTTGGTCATTGTTCCCCACAAGGTGGCTAAACTGTCACAGTTCTAATGGGCATTTCCAACAAAACATGATTTATTACAGAAAATGAAAAAGAATATTAAAGGGATTAAAATAAGCCCCAAGACCTGGGGACAGGGAGGGAATAATTGTTTTAATGACAGTTTCTATGCCTTCCTCTCCCCATACCCTCCCCCACTCCACCTTAACTGCGCCAAAAACATCACAGATGTCATCCAGTCAGTCCATCACCAAAGTTCAGGAAAACCTCATGCTTTATTTCAATGAGCTGCATAATTTGATGCAACAGTGGCAGCTAAAATGGTTCTCTTTCAACCAATAGAGTTCTAATTTGTAGCATAGACACCAAACTTATTTTTTAAATAAAAATTCCTGCAAAAAATAATACTTCCTGTCCACACAGTTCTGAGAAACATAATGTGATTTTTTTGTCTTTTTTTTTTTTGATGGGATTGCTTTAGCAAATAAACACACTAACTTCAAAGATTTCCATCTTGTTTTCATATAACCTAAATGAGATTAGATGACTAGTGATTTATGCTACCACAATCTTCCGTTGCTCCCCACTTTAAATAAAAATATGGTTATAATTAAAATCACATGAATGTGAAATTTTTAGCTTCTAAAAAATAAGATGGATGACTTGATGATTGCCAAGAGAGACTCTGGAGTATCCTCATAACATCAAGGCACACGGCCCTTGAATTGCATGCCTGGTGTGTGCGTATTGTCGATCACTACGGCACTAGGGCACAGCCTCCGTTAGGGTGGAAACGATAACCACAGCAGCAGTAACAACCAAACAATCAACACAAGTCATATAAGTTTTTATACTCTGAGAACTACTTTCACTTGTATTTTTATTTTATTTGGACCTCTTAGCAGCCTGATGGGGTAGGTGCCATGGGTACTGTTATCTCCATTTCTGATGAGAAAACTAAAGCTCAGAGAGCTGAAGGGATTTGCTCAACTCAAGGGACTTGTGCAAAAAATAAGTGGCAGAATTAGAGCTTACCATGTCCTTTGAATTCTGATCCAAGGATCTTTTTACTCTAACAATCCAACTCAATCATATCACTACTTTCTGGGGTTTAAAATAAAGTTTTCCTTTCAACACCACCCATTCCCATATCAGGGCTTTCACACATGCTCAAACGTGTGTCTCCTTCCCTAATCAACTCCTCCTGAGAGATGGCAGACCTCAAACAGCCCTTCCTCTCCTGTTTTAGTTTGCTGCTATGACAATTGTGGTGTTGGAGAAGACTCTTGAGAGTCCCTTGGACTGCAAGGAGATCCAACCAGTCCATCCTAAAGGAGGTCAGTCCTGGGTGTTCATTGGAAGGACTGATGCTGAAGCTGAAACTCCAATACTTTGGCCACTTGATGCGAAGAGCTGACTCATTTGAAGAGACCCTGATGCTGGGAAAGATTGAGGGCAGGAGGAGGAGGGGACGACAGAGGATGAGATGGTTGGATGGCGTCACCGACTCGATGGACATGGGTTTGGGTGGACTTTGGGAGTTGGTAATAGACAGGGAGGCCTGGCATGCTGCAGTCCATGGGGTTGCAAAGAGTTGGACACGACTGAGCGACTGAACTGAATTGAACTGATGGCAACTTGCCACTAACTAGGTGACTTAAACAGAGATTTGTCGTCTCACAGTTCTGGAGGCTGAAAGTCCAAAGTCAAAGGGTTGGTAGGGTTGATTCCCTTGCAAGCTATAGGGAAGGACCTGTTTTAGGCCTCTCTCTTTGACTTGTAGATGGCTATCTTCATGTTCTCGTGATATTCTTCCTATAGACACATATCTCTGTGTCCAAATTTCTTTTTTATATAAGGACACTGGTGATATTGGATTCGGGCCCACTCTAATAATTTCATTTTACCTTAATTATCCCTTTAAAAAACCCAGTTATACGAGTGAAGTGAGTCAGCCAGAGAAAAACAAATATCAGGTATTAAGGCATATAAGGGGAATGTAGAAAAATGGTACAGATATACGTATTTGCAGGGTAGGATAGAAATGCAAATACAGAGAATGGATGTGTGGATATTGGGGAGGGAAGGGGAAGAAGGTGGGATAAACTGGGAGATTGGGATTGACATATATACAGTACAATGAGTAAAACTGAGAACCTAGTGGGAACCTGCAGTATATCACAGGGAACTCAGGTCCATGCTCTGTGATAACTGAGATGGGTGGGATGGGGGTGGATGGGAGGGAGGTCCAAGAGGGAGGGGAGATGTATATATATATGATCTCATACACACACACACACACACACACACATATAGCTGATCCAGCTTGTTGTACAGCAGAAACTAAGACAGTATTGTAATTTATTGTTGTTTAGTTGCTAAATCATGTCTGACTCTTTGCAACCACATGAACTGTAGCCTGCCAGGCTTCTCTGTCCATGGGATTTCATAGGCAAGAATACTGGAGTGGGCTGCCATTTCCTTCTCCAGGGGATCTTTCCAATCCAGGGATTGAACCTGTGTCTCTGGCATTGACAGGTAGATTCTTTATTGCTAAGTCACCAGGGAAGCCCCCAAAAGCAACTATACCCCCCTCAAAAAAAGAAACCTATTTCTGAATACAGTCACATTCTGAGGAGCTTGGGGTTAACACTTCAACATATGAATTTGAGAGGGGCACAATTCGGTCCTGAACACTTGCCTCCTCAATGTGTATCTCTTTCTACCATCCTCCTGCTCCCCATCTTGGTCAATGGCATCACCATTTATGCAGTTGTTTCAGACAACTCTTCATGGTTCTCTCATTTCCTCTGTTTATGACATCCTATTCATCAGCCATGTTTCATCAGCCCAACCTTCAAATTATTGCCTGAGTCCAATCTTCTCATTATTCTACTACAGCTTTCCTGGCCCAAACTACTAATCTGCTCAAACCAACATCACCATAGTTTCTAGTGGCCACCAGGAGTCTGTTTTCCAGACAGAAGCAAGTGTGAGCTCTTTAAAACATAGGTTCTGTCATGCCACTCCCTGTTCAAAACACTGCATTTAGAACAAAATCTGAACTTTTTATCCTGGATGAAAGACTTGATATTTAAAGTGTGTTCCTGTGATCAGCACTATCAGCATCACTTGGGAGCTTGTTAGATACGTAGAATCTTGGACCCTTTACTGACACAAAATCAGCATTTTTGCGATACTCCCCAGGCAATTTATGTGCATTTTAAAGTTTGAGAAGCACAGGCCTGGAGAAGCTTGCAAGATCTCCCATGTGTGTCTTCCAACTCTTCTCCTTCCCGCCACTCTTACTCTTGTTCATTCCATTCCAGACACTGACCTTGCTATTCCCAGCCTTTTCTGGCTCTCTCTCTCTACCTGGAATGCCTTCTTAGAGACGCCCCCATCTAAAAGGCTACCCCCTCCAAGTCACTCTGTCTCCCTCTTATCCTGCCTGGTTTTTCCTGCATAGTCGTTACCGCTATCTAAAATTGAGTAAGTATGTGTTTACCTAATTTGTATATATTTCCATCAATAAAATGTAAACTTGCTGAGATCAGAGATCTGGTTTACTTTTGTTGCTGTTCAGTTGCTAAGTTGTGTCTGACTCTTTGTGACCCCATGGACTGTAGCATGCCTGCTTCTGTGTCTTCCACCATCTCCCAGAGTTTGCCTAAATTAATGTCCATTGAGTCGGTGATACAATCTAATCATCTCATCTTCTGCCACCCCTTTCTCCTTTTGTCTTCAGTGTTTCCCAACATCAGGGTCTTTGCAATGAGTCAACAGTTGGCATCACCTGGCCAAAGTATTGGAGCTTCAGTTTCAGCATCAGTCCTTCCAATGAATATTCAGGGTTGATTTCCTTTAGGATTGACTGGTTTGATCTCCTTGTAGTCCAAGGGACTCTCAAGAGTCTTCCCCAGCACCACAATTAGAAAGCACCAATTCTTTGGCACTCAGCCTTCTTTATGGTCCAAGTCTTAGATCCATACATGTCTACTGGGAAAATCATAGCTTTGACTATATGGAACTTTGTTGACAAAGTGCTGTCTTTGCTTTTTAATGTGCTGTTTAGGTTTACTTTACTTGTGGCTATTTTCTCCAATGCAGAGAAGAACAGTTGGTGCATAGTAGGTAGTAAATAAACGTTTGCTGAAACAATAAATATCTGGACTTTTGGTACAAGATAGGTCTTTTTTTTTTGGTACTTATTCAATTATTTTCTCTAGTAAACACTCAGGCTACTGTTGATTATAGCATAGTATTTTATAAATTTACCACTTTTCATAATTTTCCCACTTGGGTTATTTTTTCTTCCCTCTCATCCCATCTCCCCTCCTGTCTCACTGGAATAGCCATGGGGTTATTTTCCATTATACAGTACATTAAGAATGGCTGAGAGTGATACAACTGGAAGCTTCTACTAAACTTGCCAAAACATGAAATAATATAGGCTTTATAGTTATTTTATTGTATAGCTGTTACTGGCTAGAACTTCTGAAATGGAAGTTTTTGAAATCTAAGAAACTTTTAAAACTCTGATCTTACTATAAAATCTTGGCAGTATACTCAGCACAGATGGAGCAACATTTCAAGCTTTGCTTATAAACTAGTGACATTATCTTTTTATCTGTGAGACCTCTTTGCTCTTAATGAGCCAAGGAAGATCCTGAAATACAGTTAAGTATCAGTGAGTGCTGGTTAGTTCTTCCCTACAGAGAAGCTTCTCTTTATAGCTGTCCCTAGGAAAAAAAAACATATTTTAACATGTGTATATGATGTGTATGAAGAGGCCATTTTAAATTGAAGTTCTTGAGTCATTTGTTTCAAAATGAATTTAAATCTGCTTCAGTGTGGTCGAAAGCAGGCCTTTCTTCAAAAGCCACAGTATTCTTGCCAAGTCTTCTGAACAGAATATTTCCTCAAGAGTCACTGACTTTCTTTTTCCGCAGCTACTTTAGCTTGGGGATTTGCAGTCTCAGTGGGTCTTCAGGTCCAGCCTCCGTGCCTCGGCTCCCTTTTGCTATCAGTCATGACCTTCCTCCCCTGGTCTCTTGTTGCCACCTCTTTATCCCACTGTTCATTCTGCCAAAAACTTTCCTACATGGTCAGTATTATTTTTGGAAATAAAGATAAGCCAAACCATCTAATTTAATACACATTCAGTATCAGTGGTTTTTAAAACGGACAAATGTGGACATAAACCCTATAACGTTCATCAGGAAATTTACTCCAGGGATATTCGCTGGCCAAGTCTGCTAGAGGTGCCTGATAGTAGAAAAGTTGTTACTTCTGATCCCAGGTCACAGGTTTCAATACTGTCTCCTTCAGATCATTGTCTCAGCTTTTTCAAAAGTTTAAATATTGGTGATGGCAAGTCTGTTCAGTTAGTTATCTTTCACTGAAGGCAGGTTAAAGCAAAGGCTAGTTCGCTTGACTACCACAGTTTCTTTTTAAAAATATTTATTTATTTACTTTTATTATTTATTTGGCTGCAACTGGGTCTTAGTTGTGGCACGTGGGATCTTTTACATGTGGCATGTAAACTCTTAGCTGCAGAATGTGGGATCTAGTTCTCTGACCAGGGATGGACTTTGGGCTCCCTGCACGGGAAGCATGGAGACTTAGCCTCTGAACTCCCAAAGAATAGTTTTTAAAAGGTGACCTTACGTTGGTCTAGACAGTGTTTTTCCCATGTGCGCTACTCCCTACCAATTTATCTGCAAACTCATAAACAATGTAAAGTAGACATTAGTTAGGGGACTTTGTTGGGAACATTTGAAGGACAAAGAATTTGAGATAGAAAGAGATTGTGACATAGTATTAGAGGAAGAGGCAGGACATGAAATTCAGTCTCTGGACTCTCAGTCAAACATATTCATTAGAGTTTTCTGGGCCCATCAGTGCTTCACCAGGATTAGAGTGAAACTACGCTGAGGGGATGAGATCTTGGGCTAATGTGTGTCTGTGAATATACACACATTTTAAAGAAAAATACCACTACAGAGAAGGGACCAATCATGTCCCATTCTCTGCTACTATAGCCTTTCGCTTATAGAGTTGAAAGGTCGGATGGTATAATGTTAGAAAATAAGAAGGTTAGGGGATGCGGACCTACTATTTTCCTATCTCTATTACCAAGCATTAGTTCTAGGATTACAGTAGATGCTCAATTATCACTGTAAACGGAATGGACAATTGTATATTGTGTTTTGGGACTCTTTTTCTAAGTTATGTTATAAATTCTCTACTGTTTTTTTCTAAAGAAATTCTCACACATTTTTTCTTTTGAGGTAAAATTAAAGTGAATGGGAGCAGAGAAATGCTGGTATTTTCATTTTCTAACTGAATAGGTCAAAGAAAACACTGGCGTCAGTCCATGGCTTTCAGACAAAGTGGTCTTCAGAGGAGCCAACGAGACTCTAGCAACTTATTTCATCCTTCTCAGGGCCCACGTTGCAACTCCAGGGGGCGCCGTTCACATACTAGTCTAGGTCAATGGCACGATGCGGGTGGTGGGTGCATCACTTTCCAAGAATCCAGCGTGGCCGTTCTTTGCCATGACTCTCAGGTCGTGCTTAACTCGGTTTTGTACTTGCAAGCACTTACTTTTAAAGATAATTGAAAAAGAAGAGGTTTCCCTTTCCTTTTTTTTTTTTTTCCCCTTTCCTTTAGTTTTTAGCGAAACTGGTTTCCTGAGCAGACCATTAGCTGTGATTCCAACCTACTATTTTGGAAAGTAAAGAGTCTAAGAAGGAAACACAGAAATAGGGATAGCCCCCTTCATTAAAAAAGTCACTCTAAAGACAACTCAAATAAAGAACTCCCCTAAGAAGGGAAAATTTTCTAGAGATGAGATTGCCAATCACCTTTTCTTCCTAAATCCTAACCACTTTAAAGTGATACTTCCTCTAGTTGAGTTTTCTTTGATAAGTTAAGATAAACATGAACCATTTCAATTATCTGGAACATGTAGTGTTAAATCTGTTCACTGTTATTTTCCTAAATACATTCTTACAAGTACCTATTTCAGTCCAGTGAGAATATACTTCTCCAAAAACTATGATGCAAGCACTCTTTACTTGTTATTTTTTTAACACGTTATTAAAAAAAAAAATCCAGTATTTTAAAATGGAAGTCCACTTTTATGACACCAGTGCACAAAAATTTCTGATGGCTCCTCATCTTCAGCTGAGTAAAGCCAGAGGCCTCACAGTGACACACAGGATCTGTCTCCAGGACCTCCCAGCCCCTCCTCCACATCTCTGAGTCTCTGCACACTCCTCTCCCTCTGGTCCTTGGGCTGCCCAGGTTGCCTCCTGCTGCAGGATACTCTTCTGCAGGGTCTGGCAATGCCCACTTCTCAGGGAAAGCTTTGGCAGATCTAGTTAAAATCTGTACCACTGCCTCGACCTCTCCCATCTTTACCCCATCCTTGTAGGCACCCTGCCTGATTTCTTCCTCAGTAGAATTTCTTCCACTGTCCTCTTTAAAATGAAGATGTACAAGATCTTTAAAATGAAGATGTACAAAATTAAACTATAAAATTAAAAGTACAACATTTGTATTATTTACCATCCTTCCCCCTACCATCATATCCCACTAGAATCTAAGTTCTGTTAGGGTAGGAATTTTGTTTGTTTTATTCTCTGCTAATGTGTAGAAGAGTATACAGAATACAGTATACAGTATACAGAAGAGTATACAGACTTATAAGACTCAATATCCATTTTTGTTGGACAAATCACATTAGCAAATCATGTAGTTATAAAATGTTGTGTGTTATAAATTCTGGATTGACCAGGCTCATATTACAAGCAAAATGCCACACAATTTTTCTTTCTCTAATCATTAATTTATTAGATGAATAATTAGACATTAGAAGTCCTAGTATGGTACTACTATTTAGCTCTGCTCTATGTAATGACAGTGGGTATGGATAAGATTCAGAAGCTGTGGATTTTTAGGGAAGTCACTGAATTTCCTTCCAGTGGATTATTTACTTTAAAAATGAACTCAGAAAAAAAAAATCTTTTTATTTAAGAAACAAAGAGGTTGCTAAAGGGGTCACAACACATTTTTAATTTTCCTGTGAATAAACAATAAACTAAATGATAGAGCCTGAACAAATGCTTGCCTGTCTCTAAGTTCTCAGGAAAGTTTGATACCAAATCCCCCTGGACAGCCTCTCAGAACCTCTGCAGAGCTCACCAAAGCACAATAACACACTGCTTTCAGCCTCCCACCCCCCACCCCATGCCTTTTCATCCCTTTTTAGCTGTTTATAGTTACCAGCATCACCCCCTGACCCCAGATACACATAGCTCCCACCATAATCGATATCCCCCACTGGAGGGGTACATTTGTTACAATCAATGAACCTACACTGACGCATCATTATCACCCAAAGTTCCAACTTTACATTACATTCATTCTTGGTGATGCACATTCTGGGTTTGGACAAATTTATAATGACATGTATCTACCCTTACAGGATCACACAACATAGCTTCACTGCCTAAGGGCCTTTTTTATGTTCATGGTTTTTCTATTATAAGAGTAACACATGGTTTTTCTATTATAAGAGTAAACCCGGGATTGGACTTGCACCCCATGCAGTGGAAGCATGGAGTCTTAACCCCTGGACCACCACGGAAGTTTGCAAAAGAGTAAAAATATTAAAAAAAAGTAATGCATGTAGATTGTAGGAGAGCTGTAAAATGCAGGAAAATATGATGGATCAAGTAAAGTTAAAATTTTTTTCCTACTGCTAAATTTTCCCCTACACAGATATGCAATCTTTTATATTTGGCAAAACACAGTATATATGTAGCTCTTTATATGGTTTTACATTATCAGAATC
The DNA here is from genome assembly GCF_019320065.1 of Cervus canadensis. NCBI lineage: Eukaryota > Metazoa > Chordata > Mammalia > Artiodactyla > Cervidae > Cervus > Cervus canadensis. The sequence continues at coordinate 9,599,822 of NC_057418.1, read as the reverse complement.
TTCCTTTATTTGAGACACTTTAGGACACTATTAAACATTTCTCCTTTTCTTTTCTCCAAATACTGAAAGTAAACCCACTGGTTGTACAAAAAACCTGCTTATATACCTTTATTCTCTTAGATTAAAACCTTGTGCTTTTTGGGTCCCAGTTGAGAAGAAAGGAACAAAATAGAGATCTTGGACTTGGAAATGGGCAGTTGTCTTTTAGTCTAATGAAAGCTGCAGACTCTTGAAATAATTGGAAAACCTCTCGTACCACGTCGAGGGGGCCTCTGGGGAGGAGGCAGGTTGTGTGTGTATGTGTGTTCATGCACGCATGTGTGTCTGTGTGTGTATTACATCTAACAATTCTGAGAACCCAAGGAAGTTCCACAGTGTTTTGTTCTACATTGTTAGCATTTGTGCAACGAGCCCTCTCCCATCCCTGGTGCAACAGGCTCTTAGCGTTTGTTCTGGAAAGCTTCCATTTGCCATGGAACCACAAACCTCAGTTACTTGACTTTCATATTGTTTTGCAACTTCAGTGCTATTTCATGGGCTGTGTGTCAAAGAGTGGCACTTCTTACCTATGACACAAGGCACAGATGTAACATGTATTCTGCAAAGGGAATGGCCGATCTCAGAAAGTCCATTCATTTGAGCGAAGGTGACTCTGTCAGAGAGTTCAACAAAAGCCCAACTTATCTCCAAGAAGTAGCAATCAGAGTAGTGGCTGGTTACCCCAAGGCACAGCTTCTGTTGAAAACACCCCTCCATTTACAACTAGTTCACCACCAGAGTAAGTGTTCAAATTTTGACACTTGTCAGGTGTAGGTTTTAGTAAAGCAAACAACTACAAAAATCTTTGTATCCTCAGAAGCCAGAAAACTACCTAAAGTCTCTTTAATTGCAAAATGAATACTTACTGTTTGTTGAACACTTGGAAAACATAAAGAGACAAAAGGAAGGAAGTAAAAATCATCTATGACCCCATCATCCAGGCAGCCAAAAGCACTTCTTGAGTATAGGGAAATTATAATTCTCTCATTTGACTCAATTCTGATATTGAGCAATCGTGACCTTTCTATCATCACCTGGACATACTTCATACTGAAAGAAACTGCTAAAAAGAGCAAAATGAAAATGCTTTTTGCTTCATTCCTAAAGCAAGTGTGAGCAAACCCACAGAAACAACATGAGGGTTAAGTTTAGAATCACTATGCTGTGTGATTTCATAGTGAGGCGCTAGCCTGTTGATTTTTCACAATTAGAAGCCTCAACTATAATTTTCATATCGTAACTTTTATTTTATAACTTAATGTAACTTTAGATCTGTAAAAAAGATAGATGTGTATTATTTTAGTAAAGAAGAAATGGAAATTAATTATCTCAACAGAAAAGAGTATTTATGAATTGGGGTTTTGTTTCCAGTTCCACTGTGGGTGGGGAGGCATTTCCTAGGATTACTTGTGGGACATTTAATTCTATGTGGTCGACAAAGAATAACTATAAATTTGCTTTATGCAACAAACTCCATCAACTCATGTATGTTTACTGAAAATCAAAAAATAAAATATACCTGCTTTATTACTACTATTATGAATTGGATGATTTGTCTACATAAATGTATTGTGATCTTCATTAAAGTCTGTTAAATGAAATGTTGTTTGTATTGAGTTGAAAGATGAATTATGCATTCTAACTTTTACTTAATGATAATTATCAAGTGTTAAATTATTTCTGGGACTTTCATACATAGCTGGTGGGAAGGTAAATTGGTACAGTCACTATGGAAAACTATTTGACAAAATCAGTTAAAGATGAATATGTACATACCCTATGACCCACCAGTTGCAATTCTAGGTTAAGTACTCAAGAGAAAATGTGTAATTTTGTGCACAAAAAGAAGTGTACAAGAATATTCACAGCTATATCATTAATATTTGTAATAGTCCAAAACTAGGGATAGCCAAATGTTCATTACCTCTAGAATTAATATTCACATGCACATACACATGCTCTGGAACACTCTATAGCAGTGCTCAGAAATCTTTTGCTGTAATATGTTAGGCTTTGGAAATCATATGCTGTCTAATGCAACTATTCAACTCTGCCAAGGCAGTGTAGAAACAGCCTTAGACAATATATAAATGAAAGAGCATGGCCGTATTCTACTAAAACCATATACAAACAAATGACGGGCCAGTCTTAGCCCATAGGTTGTTATTTGATGACCTCTACTCTATAGCAAAAGAAACAGAAAAGGAATGGACTACAGCTATATGCAGCAGAATGGATGAATCTTACAGACAATGCTGAATTAAAGAAGGTGATAAAAAAAAGAATATGCTTTCTGATTCTATTTTTAAAAATTTCAAAGGTAGGGGATGGTGATGGAAGTCAGTCAGTCCGGATCTCTGGGAGGTGATGTCTGGGAGGTGGTATGAGGGAAGATGTCTACATTGATCTGTATGGTTTTACATGGATGTGTTAATTTTTTAAGAATGAAGTATACGTCTAAAAACTAGATATTTATCAGAATTTAAGCTAACCTTCAATAAAAATGTAAGAAAAGAATTTTCTACCTAAATAGATCAATAGCTAAATAAACTAATAGCAGAGGAACTAGAAGTCCTAGTCAATACACAAACTACAATTTCAATTGTTGAGGGATAGCAAGCTATTGATATATATAAGCTTGGACACATGTACACAGATTAGTTCACATTTACCAATGCTAAATTAATTGAAAAGTTGCTTTTTTAAAGATGCTCACATTTGAAATGAATCTTTCAAGAAGTTTTTCCTATAAGAATGCAAAGAAAATTGACACTCAAACTGTTTCTTTTCAAAAAAGTAAATCAGATATTGCTCCATTTCTAACAGTATAATTGCTACAGGGAAAAATCCTTTACTTATTGTAATGGCTTAAAATTTCATACAATTCTGTGTAGTTACAAGTTTGAGACCTGACCCTGAACTTCAGAAGTCCAGACAGTGGACTAGGTTGAGAGAGATTACTGGCTCCTTCTCCTACTTGACTCTCAGCCTTAAACTACTATGAAAGCAACATATGAAAAAAGTAATCCCCTTCAAATACTGATTTGCTTTAGGCTCTGGGATGACCAAGTTCCAAATGTCTCCTAAACTATCCACAACATGATCATATTCATTCATATACTGTTCCCCAACACCATCGTGGCAATTCATTATCGATCATCTTGTAAACATGATCCATGAAAGAAGTCTCATACAAAAAGTAAAATAACAGATGAAGTAAGGTACTTTTCCCAATGACTGCCTGGTGAAACTAATTATTAACAAACCTGTTCTATAAAGAAAGTAATAATTTGGAAATAAGATGTTAAACTTTTCCTGAGAAATGTGGAAAATGTACTTTTGAATTCAATATGTACTTCCAAAATGTTCACTATGTTTTCCAAGTATTAGATTTTCTAAAAGAAGACAAAATATTCAAATGCATTTTCTTGACACTGCAATATAATTTTATGGTTTTTAAAACATTTTCCAGCTCTACTGAAGTAAGGCTTTAAAATGTATGCATTTAGGTTGCACAATATACTCTTTAAAAAGTTTACAACCTGATGTTTTAATATATGTGTGTGTGTTCAGTTTTGTCTGAGTCTGTGTGAAATGGTTACTACAGTGAAATTAATTAGCACATCCGTCACCTGACAAAGTTACCATTTTTGTTTTGTGGTAAGAATAGAAGATCTCCTGTCTTAGAAAATTTCAAGTATATATAGTAGCTTTATTAACCATACTCACTATGCTAAACAATAGAACACTGAGACTTCTTAATCTCATAACTGGAAGTTTGTATTGATGGAAGAAATTTTCACTTATTGAGGTATGAGGAAGTCATTCTGGCTTATACATAACTCAACTTGAACTTTGAGCTAACCAAAACAGCTTGTTTGTGGCTTATTTGTTTGAACCATTAAAGAAAAGAAAGCATTTAAAAATCAAAATGGAGTAACTGTGATTCAGGCATCCAAAACGTAAGCGGTCATGGTGGATGTGGTTTCAGACACATTCTTGTATCACTGAGAACTTGAATATTCTGAACTTATCACACTCAAGGACATTACTAGCTGTTCTCAAAACAACATTTGCTAGCAAATGCCAGCTGCAACCTTATGGTCTCAAGGTCTACCCTCCTAACTGTGCATCCATTTCAAACCCCAACAAATCTTTGCTTAATATGCACCTTTACTGCCTGGATACATGCTCAATTGTGACCCCATGCTCAACTCTCTGTGACCCCATGGACTGTAGCCTTCCAGGCTCCTCTGTCCATGGGATTCTCCAGGCAAGAATACTGGAGTGGGTTGCCATTTCCTACTCCAGGTGATCTTCCTGACCCAGAGATTGAACCTATGTCTCTTGCATCTCCTGCATTGGCAGGTATATTCTTCACCACTGCGCCTCCTAGGAAGCCCCAGTAAGCACCCTTACTTCTTGCCAGCTTCAATCCTAATATTTGGCAAATGGCTTACATAACTTCATGGGTTTTGTCTTTATAACCCACCCTGCATTTTGTAGACCAGCAGAATACAATTCAAGTACTTCTTGAATCTCTGCAATATAATTTTAGGAGGAAGCTTGGTATGGAAAATCTTTTCATATGCTTACTACACATAATGCAAAAATGCTCAGATTTTTAGTTTATGATTATTACTGAAATATGAAAATACTGATGTTCCCCAATCTTACCAAGTTCTATACTCTGTTAGCATTTCTGGTATTATTTTCTTATACTTAAAAATGTGACAACCTCTTTCAAAAATAAATTTTCTACTGTGTTACATAGAATTAGAACCTTCAGAGTCCAGAATTTAGTTAAAGACAAAATTGATGATATGTAAGATATCATAATGTTAACTATCTCATTAGGTTGCAATTCATAAAATGTTTTAAATTTTGACTGCAAATCAAAAGTATTAAACTCATACATGGTTGACTACCTAAAAGTTGGCAAAAGCAAATTCTTTGCATTTGCTTATTATTATATACAACTTACCTTTAGATGGCCTTTAAGATTTTTGGAGCAAAAAATCAGTAATTACTTTTTGATAGTGTCCACGTTAGCCTCACAAAAGTTGAAAACTTGCATTGATCTGTCAGTATGCAAGCTTTGGGCTTATGGAAACTGCGCTTTTTTTTTACCAGCAGTTAGCTGTCTCATGGGAACTGATCTTTTGGGAAGTTGGTAAAAATATCTTTTGGCATTCAGATATGACAAAATGTTATAGCTCAAAGATATAATTGGAGCAAATATTTATTTTATCTAAAATGATCTTTTTTATAATATAAATGAGTTTGTCTCATTCTTTGATAACTTCCATATTTGTGAATATTTATAACCGATACACATTAGTAAACATATACTTGCAGCCGGCAAGGCAGGTGGTTTGAGATGGACAGGTTGGGACCTTTTAAGCCGTGCTGGAGAGCAAGCCATCACGAATGATTTGTCTGTTAAAAATTTACAGTTAAGGGGCTTCCCTGGTGGCTCAGTGGTGAGGAATCCACCTGCCAATGCAGGAGACATGAATTCAATCCCTGGTTTGGGAAGGTTCCACATGCTGCGGAACACCTAAGCCAGTGGGTCACAACTATTGAGTCTATGCTCTAGAGCCTGGGAACGGCAACTATGGCGCACATGTGCCAACACCTACCGAACCCTGTGGTCCTCGAGCCACGTTCTGCAACAAGAGAAGCATGCCAGCGAGAAGGCTGCGGCGCCACAGGGAAGAGCTGCCCCCGCTCGTCGCAACCAGAGAAAAGCCTGCATGGCAGTGAAGACCCAGGACAGCCAAAAATAAAAATAAAAAACAAATCTCTAAAAAAGTATGCAATCTATAAAAAAATATTTACAGTGGAATACTATTAAAATCTGTATTTCTTCCAATAAAAAGCCCAACATTTTTTTGGGTCAAGACGGAAATGACATTGTCTCTGGACAAGTGGTGGTGACGGGGATTCTACTTAGAGATGCTCTATCACATCAGCTTTCACAGGAATCCTAGCAGTGGGCCGGGCATAGCATAGTGCTCGAGAAATATCTGATAATCACCTATTCTTATAGGTAGGTTCTAATTGCCTATTTGTGCAGAACTATGCACTTTACATCCTCTAACCCAGAGTAATATGCTTGGGCAACTGCCACTTAAGTTTGCGTAAGAGCTGACCCATTCTTTGGCTGAGTTAGCAGAGGGTTTCAAATGCCATACCCATCAGCATTTGACACATCTGGACTACACTTTACAGATGATTATTCTATTTCGACAAATGCATCGGCAGGTATCCATTCAGCAAATATTGAGCTCTAATGAGGCTAGGTGGCTGGATACTGTTCCAGATGCTGGACACTTAGCAGTAGAGAAACTAATTCCTTGCTTTCATGATATTTACATTTACATTCTGTTTATAAGGCTGTGTGGTACCATGAGGCTGGGAGAGAGTGATAAACAAACAAACATAAAATATGCCATTTGGTGATAGGCGCATTGAAAAACAAAACAAACCAGCGCCCTGGGTGAGTGATGAGGAGAATGCCCTCTTTACCATTCCTTGGGAATGTCCAAGTTTCAATTTTTTATCTTCGAAGAGTTAGAAAGTGTCATCCTTCGACATGGTAGTGGTTTAGCTGCTAAGTTGTGTCCAATTCTTGTGACCCCATGACTGTAACCCACCAGGCTCTTCTGTCCATGAGATTTCCCAGGCAAGACTACTGGAGGGGGTTGCCATTTCCTTCTCCAGGGGATCTTCCCTACTCAGGGATCGAACCCGCATCTCCTGTACTTCAGGCAGATTTTTTTTACCAACTGAGCCACCAGGGAAGCATATGCATGTAGGAGGAGTGAGATAACGCACTCCCATGATAAGAATGAACTGCTTCATAAGTGTATGTCAAAATTAATTCAAATTCCCAAAGTTTTTAATCCTGGCAAATCAAAGTTAAGCAACTTGAAAACTTCTGTCTTTGAATATAGACCTTCAGTTTTACAAAGTTAAGTACAAATAAAGTAGTCCCTACACTAATCTTTCTTTAATAACCTATGAAGATGATATGCTTATTTCTAGATTGCAAACATGTTCTTGAAAATATCTATTTACTTGAAGCAAACTGAAACAGAAGACACGCCAAAGCTGCTGGTCTGCATAAAGAACACTACTAGTATTAAATTAAATGAAAGCACTTAGAACATTTTAGCTGTTGGTACTAATAAATACTATTTACATTTCTAGAACCTCTAACAGTTTACTGAATGTTTTAATATTTATTGTGCCATTTGATCCTTAACAAACCTAATACAGTACATTATAACGTTATTATTACTGACCATTCCATACTTGACTACTGGAAAAATCATAGCTTTGACTAGAGAGACCTTTGTTGGTAAAGTGAAAGTGAAAGTGAAAGTGCAAGTCACTCTGTCGTGTCCGACTCTTTGCGACCCCATGGACTATATAGTCCATGGAATTTTGCAGGCCAAAATACTGGAGTGGGTAGCCTTTCCCTTCTCCAGGGGATCTTCCCAACCGAGGGATCAAACCCAGGTCTCCCGCATTGCAGGCAGATTCTTTACCAGCTGAGCCACAAGGGAAGCCCGTTGGTAAAGTAATGTCTCTGCATTTTAATATGCTGTCTAAGTTGGTCATAGCTTTTCTTCCAAGGAGCAAGCGTCTTTTAATTTCATGACTACAGTCACCATTTGCAGTGATTTTGGAGGCCTCCAAAATAAATTCTGTCACTGTTTCCATTGTTTCCCCACCTATTTGCCATGAAGTGATGGGATCGGGTGCCATGATCTTAATTTTCTGAATGTTGATTTTAAGCCAACTTTTTCACTCTCCTGTTTCACTTTCATCACATTAGGTTAAAATGATTTAATTTTACAAGTATTTGGTGAACAACTATATCAATACTGCCCAATAGAAGCTAGATATAGAATAATGTATAATACTGTCTATTAAAGTTAAAAAATACTCTCTAACCAACTAAACAAAAGAGACCATGATGCTCTATCATTTGGTTCTTCTGTCCTTTTTAGAGTGAGTGCTAACAGTCAAACTGTCTACAATAAAGCCTCAAATTCCTTTCTAATTTATCCTTTCACACTCCTTGTGGCCTGAAACACGTCCTTCCTTCTTCACTCCTCAACTTCCCTGTATCTGCGCTTTTAAATATGGTCATGTATCCACCTAGAAAGCTGCCTCTTTCTTGGTCTTTGCATAACCCAATCTATGTGTCATCATATGCCAATTGCATGTACTCTCTTCATCTTCTGAAATCCCAACACACTTTATTCCCTTTATATCACTTGTCACTCTCAAGCTAGCATTGCAGATTTTGTGGTTTGGGACTTGAATCTCTGCCTGGACTGGAAACCCTCTGTGCTTCACTGGCCCTTGCATTCCCAGTGCCTAGCATAGTACCTTGCATATAGCAGATGCTCAGTGAATATCTGCTGAATGAATATTAGATGATGCCTTTGAGGCACAATAAAATTTTGAAGAGTGTTTTTAATATTTTAAAAAATTGCCCTCACATCATGGTTTATCTTTTCAATTGCTTTTCTAAACACTGTTCATGTCATCAATAAATAATTTACAGTTTATTAGTATATTATTGTTCATCATCAATTTGCTTATTTTCAGTTGTTTATTATTTATTTGTTAATTTATTAATGCATATGCCATATCTAGAGCATTATAGCAGGAAATGTCTCCTCACAGAACACCACATTCTGCATCACCAGGACAACCTCTGGGCTGGAAGGAATAGATATTTTTATTGCTACTTGGCAGAAAAACTATAAATTGTAGTCTAAAAGATGAAGCAACTTCTGAGAGTACCCAGTTAATTTTTCAGAAGTAGGACCAGAAAGCAAGTCCCCTTGTGCTCATGTTGAATGTTAGCAAAATATTGATTTTATGGTATTCTGTTGCTTTGAAAACTGATGATCACTTGAAATGATTTAATAAAAAATTTCAACCAGTAATATGACAGTATGAACACCCCTTTCTAAGCCACGGCAGGTAAGAAAATACGTACTTATACGAAAATGATATGACACCTATTAGCATGAAAGGAATCACACATGAAACAAAAGCAGAGCCACTGAAAATTCAAATTGTAAGATTATAAGGGAAAGAAGAGGCACCACGCCTGACTGGGAACTCTCGTGAGAAACTTCTCCCTTCCAGCATTTAGCATTTCCCAGAAAGAAGCTAGCAAATGAACTAAGAAGTGAATCAACACTGATCATTTTATGTAGTTTCTTTTTGGTTCTTTGTACCTAATGCTTTCATTAATACTTTGAAAAATAAAATCCTCTGAGGAACTGGCCACACTTCGTGCATTAATTGTGCAATGAGAGACCATTTCTCTCCCACTTCCTTCTTCCTTTAACATCAGTTCATTACCCATAATTAAGGTACTTACTGTATAGTGTGTACATCTTACTATATAGTATATACTCTTTGATATAGTTGTATAAACTTTGAGGTCTATCTGAACTTGAGAGAAATCTTATGACTAAATTTTTTTTTAAAAGAAGGGAGATGGGAGTTTGAAACTTCAAACTCCTTAAGGGTGAAGGAAAGAGGAAAGCAACATTTATAACCATTTGGTGCTTAACATTGTCCACACTTGTCCCCTTGACAGAATCATTTTACTATACAGTAGAAGATAACACAACATATACCAACACAACTATATTCCAATAAAAATTAACTAAAAAAAATAAAATTGGCTATTATGTACTTGAACCTAAAAGCCAAGATTTTGAGAACAAAAAAGTTAAAGAGAGCCTATGTAAAACTGGAAAAGGATTAACTGATACAATCTTTTGGGGAAACCAAATCATTTGCAGTAATAATTTGCTATTGTTTGTAATAAAAGTGCAACTATCGGTAAAAAGGAGTACATAGTTAGTACTCTGTAGCCACCTCTGCAGTACATCTTTATTTACCTTCATATCCAACACAAACGATTCCTCTGAACGTAGAAACGTAGAACGTAGAAACCTAAGACCCATACATGACAATAAGGATTTGCTCTCATTTAAAATTGTTTTGAACTCAGAATGTCAGTAACTTCAAGTGAATATTACACTTATACCTCATTGAACTTAATGACCCAAAAGTGTGAGTTTGATGAGGTCGGCTTGTGAGGTAAACAACAGAAGGCATAAAAATGGTATTTTCTAAATGATCTGGGGACATACCAGTGGGACAGAAGAAGACTGCAAATGGTGTGCCTGACTAGTGGCATTCTTCCCTATACCATCTCAAACATGCTGAAACCAGAACACAGCTGGGGGCCAGGCAGGCGCTCCAAACCTGGTGTGTGAGTGGGCATAGCGGGGACCTTGGAGCAGGTGAGCCAAGAACTTGACAATTTAAAGCTATGAATGTCTCAGGTTGGCCTCCAGGAGGGATCTCAATACTGGGGTGGTAGGATGATCAGTGGTGAAGTGTTGGAACTGCAGGCTTTACTGATTTGATTTCCTTATTTCAAAATTTTAATTTGTTCATAAAAAGGTTATAACATGATCTGCAAAAACAGAGACTGCATTCATGACTTAGAAACACTTACAAAACTTAATAGTCCCTTTAAATAGCAGACTCCTCTCCTTTATTGTTGAGGATAAAAAGTTTTCTCAAGAAATGCTTCAAGAAACCATAAGGGCTGGTCACAGATTCCTCTCAAAGGAAGCAACAAAAGAATTAAGACCTCAGACAGTGGTGAAGTGGAGTTTTATTGTTATTGTTGTGTTATACTGATGCCCTTTCTTGATAAAATACAAGATGTAGCTTCAGTTTTGGTAAGTTACATGTTCACACTGTAAGTTTCTCTTGTTTCTTTTAAAGGAATAAACTATTCAACTTCTTTTTTCATTATCTTGCATAGTATTGCTGTGAAATGGTAGCCCTTCAGCTTCAGGCGAACACACTATTGGAGGGTTGATCACCTGTATTGAAATCCATAATAATTTTATTTTGATATTCTCTTTCATCTAAGATTTCAAAGGATTTTTTAAATGTTTTAATTAAATTTTGCAGCTATCCTCTTAAAAAGATAAGCAGGAAGAAAGTCTAAGTCTTTTGAGAGGTAATCTTTTTGAGGGCATAATTTTAATTATCAGAGTAACTCAAGCTCACAAGACATAGTAATATCTTCAAGATTCAATAAATATTTACCATCTACTTTAAAGCTAAAATGTATAATTGTTCTTCCTATTCTATCTTTAATTATTCCATGTCCTTAAACTAATAAAAATTCCATTATCATAGTTCCTTTATATTATTTAGTTCTATGTCCTTAAGAAAATAGAAATATAATAAACAAATGAAACCTAAAAGCTTAATAATACACTGCCATTGTCAAAGATATCTATGTTTTGAAAGAGAAGCCATGGCCTAATTTACTTAAATAAATGATCTAATTAAATAAGATGCTTAGGATGGACTTTACCTGTCACATATTTAAGTACACAACTAAAATTCTTATGACAGTGGTAGCAATATAAAGCTGATTTATATAAATATTCTTCTGATCTTGGGATTTTGTGGAATTTGGCACATTCCTTGGGGGAATGCATTTGGTGGCCAGGAATATCTTCTTGTTAGGGATATAAATCATACCATATTATCTAGAAGAGATGGAAAGGTGATTGGCTTTAATTGAAATTAAATCTATAGGCAGTAGTGGATAGTCTGTTTTGTCCTTTTCATAGCTATAAACTAATCAAACAACTCACAGGGGTGGCAGTACAAGGAAAAATTCAATCAAAATAAGTGATGAACTCATGCACGTAAAGTCATCGTGAGTTCAAACTGATTCAAGTTAGTAGATCATGTAGAAGCTATAATCAACATTTTAGTTATGATCTGCTTCAATTTTCTTTCAGCAAAATGAGCGTTATAACAGCAACAATTCATCCTGTTATTGTGAAAATTAAATGAGTTGGTTGACAAATAAATATGATATGGTGATAAGATGATTTCCTCAAAATCCAAAGTTGGGACATACAGCTGGACAAAAAAATTTTTTCTACTTCCCTCTCTCTCTCATTTGTACCCATTATTAGCATTTTGAAGCATTTTTGTGGTTAAGAAAAAGGACTACTGGATATTTGACATGGATTTATGGACGCTGTGCTACATTCATGGTTCATGTGCTTCCAGTAAAATGCTCACTTTCCAGTGGATATGTTACTCTATAGCCATGTTGTTGCTGTTTTGCTGTTAGTCATGTCTGACTCTTTTGTGACCCCATGGACTGTAGCCCACCAGACTCCTCTGTCCACGGAATTTCCCAGGCAGGAATACTGGAGTGAGTAGCCATTTTCTATCCCAGTGACATAGTTCAGTGGCTCAAATAAGATCTAAATACTAGACCTAAAATTTTACAGTTTAAAAACTTTTATATCATGATTTAGATTTCTCACTTTGAGATTAAGTGCATCACTTATATTCTCTGACCTAGTTTTCTAATCTATAAAATGAGGAAAATAATATCAACTTCATTTTTAACAGGATACAGTATATTAAAGAGTTTGTGAAAGGCATTGATGATATATCGTCCCACAAAAACAAATTATCACTCATTATGAGGCTGTGATTTTTATTACCAATGCAATATGACTAACTGTTGTGTTGACTTCATTTTAGTTCAAATGTATATTTCTCTCAGGCCTTGTAAGTAAGGACTTTGTGCTGTGGTGTAAATAGTTCGCTTATCTAGTATACCATCTCTAGTTTAGGATTTATAATGTGATTCTTCTTACGTTTTCATTCCAGTTGCCTGAATACAAAGCACCCGATATTATGCTGATGATCCAAGAAAAATTTTGAAAGGCTCAAAAGCATGGTTCCTGAATTATTGACAGTTATTACAATCAAACTCTTTATCATCAAGTGTTCCACATATAAATGTGTTATAGTTGTCTATAAACCTATAAAAGAGCCGATTACCCTCTGCAATATGAACAAGAGACAATCAGTAAGGCAACAGAACAGTAAGCCCACATGACATCAACATGCTTAACAGATTTAAAATGAGAAATCTTCTTACCTAGCATGCAAACACATTTGACATTCTGATCAGGGTTTTCAAACAAGATTTCGCCACACCTCTGAAATAGAAAGAAAGCCATCATTATTTTAAGATTTCCTTTTAGGATTCCCAAGGCAACAAACATGTCCATGTCACCTGACATCACCATAACATTATTCTACTCTTCATGTTTTCTTTAGTTACCTGAATCTAGGCACTTGTCATGAGCAGAGACGTTCCTGGTAGTAAAATACCTAAGAGGGAAACTGGGAATAGACTGTTCCTGCATGCCTCATGCCCCTGCCCAGAGCTGACTCTGCGCTCCTCTGAGGGGTCACAGCCAGAGCACTCAGCGTCCGGCAGTTTCTATTTCAATAGAAGATATGCACTCTATTCAATCTAATAATCTGAGGTTAATCATTCACTCTCAAAATTGGTCCTTCTTCAGCACTGAAATCATTCTAAGCTACCTACTCTGCAATCAAGCAGATATTTTCAAGCACAAACCTCAGTGGTATACACTTAGCTCTCTGAACTTGCAGACTCTGAACTCTCTGTTCAAATAAAGAAATGATGAAAAAGTGGCATTCATAATGCTTTCCTAGAAGCATCAACTCATAGAAATATCAACTTTCTTATCTGCATCTCAGTTCCAACTTGCTTGTTAAAATTTTTGTGCAAGACGAACTCCAGAGATGCAATCAGTTAAGACTAGACCACATTTATGAATGTGATTGACTAATGGTTGGCACACAAACATGTAAATAAATCCTCCAAATCAATAAGAAAATAACAAATAATCCAAAGGAAAATGGAAAAAGGATAAAAGAGCCTGTTAGCCTGTGTAGTAGAGGACATAGGCAATTCATGAAAGAGGAAATCTGAATGGTCATTAAACAGAGAGAATATATTCCACCAAACTAATAATTAGGAACCAGAAAATTAAAGATAAAAATAAAGAAGCCTATTTTGAACCCAAAGATATGGGAAGACTTAGAAATCTGGCAGAAACAAGTTTGTAAAAAAATGTAGAAAAATGGATATTCTCATATACTGTGAGTTTTAGTATAAAATGATGGAATCATTTTGGAGAAAAATTGGTAAAATCTTTACTAAATTTCTACTTATTAATGACTGGATTTCATTCTCACTAAGTTAAAATGTACATAGACTATGATACAGCAAGTCATCTTCTAGACTGATAATCAGTGAAACTTTAATATTCAGCTACAAAACAGATAAATGTTATTCATATATTGGAATGCTACATGGCAGTTAAAATTAAAATGAATTAGGGTTACATTACAAAACACATTAATATAGAATATATACCTATAAATACATAATATACATATTGTATAATATATTCAAATTATATAATATATAACATTCAAATCATATAAAATATATCTAAGTTTTAAATCATATAAAATATACATAATGTTTAAACCATGTAAAAGTATGTAAGGTAAAACACTATCTCCATATTTTATGAAGTTGAAAATATCTAAAAATAACACATTGTTTATGAATATATTAATTTACAGAAGAAGCATAAAAACAGACAAAGAAAAAAAATCAAATTTAGGGTAGGGGATAAATACACAGAGTTATGAAATATTGGAGGGTATACAGGGGTTATCAACTTTTTCTATAATGATTTGTTCCTGAAATTATTCTGTTTCGTATGCTTGAAATATTTCAAAATAAGTAAGAATTTCCCCCATTTGCAACACTCTGATTATAAAAATGGCCCTTCACACACTGCTTCTCTGCTGTCTCCCATGGGCTTATGGAGGTCACTTAGTACCAGACTATATTTGTTTTCACCATCTATTTCCTTGCCCTTAGGAAGACTGAGAACATCTACTTCAGTCCATTTTCCTCTTTCTTTCACTGTTCACAACTTGGTTAATTCTACCCCGTCAATCTTTATTGCACCTACACTTAAAACATCATTAAGACAAAGTAATTTCTGAAGAAAACAACCCGCAGGTCTGAGAATTTACATTCTTTACACCTAATGATGAACCCTCCTGGTACACAAAGGCACAGGTTGAGAGGAAAAGCATGACCCAATTACATTCACATCAACCCATGTTCTGAGATGACCTACATCGTGCACAGAGATGGGCAGTTGGCTCAAGACCATGAAAAGGAAGCAAGCTGCTGGCTAGTCTGGGTGGACTGCGGAAAGAGGAAGACCATGTGCTCGTGAAGGCTCTAAGAGGGCACTGAATACTGACCAGAAAGTACATGGTTTTCTCCTGGCTTTACTCTGCTGAACTAAATGTCATGTGATGTTTATCATGCTATTTAATCTCTTCAGGCTTCACTTCTCTGTAAATAACATGGGGATGCTAACATATGCCACAAAGTCTGATCAGAGAGCAAATGTGAGGGTTAATGATCCGTGGAGTCTGACCCGACTGTCTGTAGCTGTCTGGTTTGTGTTTTGGCAGAGGCTATCCCCTTTCAAACTGCTAGGATCCATTTCCTGCATTACTTGCTTTTTAAAGTGGTAATTTTTTATGCCCTGAAAGAGTTAATGATTATTTTTAATTGAAAGATCAGAGGTTTCTAAACTGTTTTCAGCTCCTTGGTGAAACAAAGTGCCAGGAAGTTCTAGCAATCTGTATTCTGGGTCCTACAGGGAAGTAACCCTGGAGTGATCCCTTACACTTTGTTAAGAATGATGCCCACACATGTGCTAGGATGGAAGCGTTTTCCTTCCTTAACTGCAGGGGCTTGCAGAGGATGGTGGGTACCCAAGTCCAACGGCAGCCAGAGGTCTACTCCTCAAGTTGCAGGTTGGTGTGGGCGTGGGTGGAGGTCTTGCTTCCTTTCCTGGACATGAACAAATCCAAGAGAAGTTTCTGAAACGCCCATGAAACCTGCATTCCTTAAAAGCCATGGCCTGCCTGGGTTCAGTGACCAAGCTAATGACCAGGCAGCAAGAATGCGCATGGCAGCCTGTCCGATGACCACAAGGCCGTCTTTATCTCCCTGGCTACCTGGGAGATGGCTGAGGCACCTCTAACCAGTGCTTTAATTGCCCTGCTTTGTAAAGTTACCTGATGATGGCACCGATTTTAAAGCATTGCACTGAAGGGAATCTGACTGTTCTCAGTTCTCAGGATTTGAAAGAAACCAGATTTTTTCCAGCACTTTTTCTTATTGATGCCACTGTTTGCAGGGCCTTTGCTGCCAGGTTCCTGCCTGCTGGGCAACCCAGGGTGAGACCTAGTTTAGGAGATTAATTGGGCTGAGCCACAGGGTCCAAGTCCCAGAAAACCACAGGATCTGCTATGGGGGAAGGTCCCATGCCTTCTCGGAGTCTCTGGGCTGCAGCCCTCCCCTCTTACTGCTCCACCTGGTCATGCATTTGGGGACTCCCCAACCCAGCCCCTTGCTGCTGAATGACCCAGACTTTGATCCAGTTCTGATCCCCAAGCTTCTACCTTATTCTCAGAATCTCATCTCTCCAAAAGATCTCCATCTTTGCTTTGTCTCCTGTGCCTAAAATAATGAGACCAGCTTGCCTTGCTTGTGTCCATGACTCCCAGCAAGCACTGCTAAGTAACAGGGCATAGTTACTAAGTCCCCATCCAAGGGGCTGGAGCCTTGCTAGCAATACAGACAGTCTCTTGTCACATGCTCCCCTCCACAGCACAAAGCTGTGCTACACACGAACTCAGGTGTGTAACGCCTATTGTCTTTATAGACTGCAAAGAATCAAACCAGTTTCATTGTCAGGGTTTTTAACATGCCTCATTATTATAATCCTGATGCCTTATACATACCAGACCCTTAACAAATATTTGTAAACTAGCTAAAATTTCTTTAGCCCATACTGTGGGCTAAGCATTGTTCTAAGTGTGATCTATACATCTACCCTCTTGTACTCTGATTATACTCTTTTAAGAGTGTAGAAGATTGAGGCACAGAGAGCTCACTACAGAATATTCCCCCCTCCATTGAGTGAGAGAATGAAAGCTGATGGCTTCCCAAATGCTTGACCAGATTCCCAAATATAGGCTACTGCAGGCTTCCTTATTGTCTTGGCCAAGTATGCCAGGTCTGTTTATATGTCCTTCTCTCATTCATTAGAGAGTGATGTTTGCAACAGTTGCCACCTATTAGAACACAGGCCTTGGATTAGACAGACCCAAGTTCAAATCCTGTTGTTGCAAGCACGTACTTACTATACCATAATGGATTATTTTGTTCTAAACTTGCTAAAGAGAGCTAAACTTGCTCTCTCATCTGTAAAATGGGGTGGTATTATCTACATCATAATATCATTACAAGTTTAGCTTTTAATTTATTACGAACCAGAACATACCAATTTAAATTACCATATATGAGATTATAACATGAAAATAGGACTTAATAAATTGAACTCACCCATTAAATTCTAGTTGAATGCCCATGTTATTTTTTAAGATTAAAACCAAAGAAAAACTTCTAATTTTAAAAGTCAGAATATTTTACAAGTTAGTTGCTAATTTTATTTACTAAGAATCTTCCACATTAAATCTAAAATTTACCTTTTACTTAGGAAGAGCAAGATGGATGTTATAAAGTATGGCATCTATTCTATTACATTAAAAATTTATATTAAAAATATTTAATTTTCATTAGCTTAATTATGTGTTCTAGTAAAATGTACAATAAAGTATATTTCTCTTAAGTGGACTGTGTTTTTTCATTACTTTCATCATAAAGTTAGTTGTGAAAAAAATGAATATTAAGTACAATTAAAAAAATCACATTTAAGTACTCAGCAAACCTGTTTTCTTAAGGGGATGTTATATCTGAAGTGAAAATAACATTCAAATATTTATAATAGTAACATGTTGTTCAGTTGCTAAGTCATGTCCAACTCTTTGCGATTCCATGGACTGTAGCCCATCAAGCTCCTCTGTCCACGGGATTTTCCAGACAAGAATACTGGAGTGAGTTGCCATTTCCTCCTCCAGAATAGTAGCATGTTATACTCAGAGGAAGTAAGAAAATTAAAGACAGTAAAAAGTTTACACATTGTTCAGTTGGCAGCACTTCTAACTTTCTTAAACCAGTAAATATTTTTTTTTGCTTCACATAAAATTTCATCCTGTTTTTTTCTGAATATTTGTTAGCACTTGACCACACAGGCATAACTCATTTTACTGGGCACTGCTTCATTGTGCTTTTCACAAACTGAACATCTGTGTTAACCCTGTGTCAAGCAAATCTACCGATGCCACTTCCCAACAGTATTTGCTCACTTTGTGTCTCTGAGTCACATGATGGTAATTCTGAAAATATTTCCTACCCTCCACCAGCAAAAAGATTACAACTCACTGAGGGCTTAAATGATGGCTAGCATTTTTTACAATAAAGCGTTTAAAAATTAAGCTGTGTACATTGCTTCTAAAGACATAATGTTACTGCACACAGTAAGTGATATTATAGTGCAAACATAACTTTCATTTGCATTGGGAAACCAAAAAATTCATTTGACTTGCTTTATGGCAACATTCAGTTTATTGCGGTAGTCTGGAACCGAACCTACAATATCTCTGAGGTCTGCCTGTGTTTAGTCTCTCAGCAGGCTTGCAGCAACTAGTGTTTTCAGGTCAGGTATATTGATATTTTTGGATAGGTGGAAACATTAGCAAACAAATAAAACCCAAGACAGAAATTTTTTTGCTTATTGGTTTTCCCCTGTATTAGCTGAGGCAGTAACTGTTTTCCACAAGCAGGTAATGGTAAACGTTATCAGCAAATAATTAATAGTTGTGATTATTTGATTATTTCCTTCCACCATTATACCTTTTCTTAAGCAGAAAAGAAATTAGTAAAGGGAATTAGGTGCATATAAAATCATTGGAGGAGCAGGCTACAGGCTGGTCCTCCGGGAATGACTCAGAGAAAAATGTGAAATTGACTCAGGAGGGGAACTAATGGTGGGCCACAGCTGGGAAAGTGGAGAAACAGAGGGCATCATGGGAATTTCTGGTCCAAGGTCACATCACCTTGGCAGCAATCCAGGGATTAGACAGCTGTGGGCACAATTGCCTCTTGACACCGATGGAGCTAGTGACTGAATGTTGGATGCTACCGCAGATGCAGAAAACCCAACATTTCCACGACTGTACTTGATAGATCACTCAACAAAGCAAAGCGAAAAGAACCTCTGACATATGACTAGATCTATTTTAAGAAAAAATAAAAAGAGAGCTGAATTTCTTGATCTGAAGGAGAGCTAACCATGGTCCCTGGTGGAAAGGGAAGTCCATCTCACTTGTTTCCAGAACCAACAGACACAACCCAGAGGAGGCACACCCTTAGCACATGCTGCCTTCATTCCACCCTCACCCCATCTTTAAGCACTTGGATTCTGCAAGTTGGCCATTCAATACAAGAATTTCTCTAGTAAGGCTTTTAGTAAATAAGGCAAATGCCTGTATGCTGATGCATTTGTTCTCTTTGATCATCCCTTGCGCATCTTGCACGATGACTAATGCATCATGGCATTCCCGATGTGAATCAAATAAATGAAGAAATAATTTTTTACTGCAATTCTGCAGGATATACTTGAGATTTGGGATTATCTGGGGGTAGCATGAGGGGGGATCTTTTTCTGGATACTTACGTATACTCACCAGTAAGTGCTGCGATTAGACGCAGCCATCTGACGTGGAGCGGAAAAGGGGGTGATGAAGGGGCAACTTGACACTGAAAAGACATCTTGAAACATCTGGATCATTTCCCATCTCACATTTTCCCCTAACAAAGAACTGAATGATACTAATTAAAGCCAGACTCCTGGAAAATCAGCCTTAGAGAACATGGCTTAGGTCTGTAGATCATAAAACAGATTCTGTTAAGGGACTGCACTCCCTAAAGCCTAACATGGCCTGGAAGCTTGAGACTCCCTTATACTGCCTATCAAATGAGTGAATGAATGAATGAATACTCAAAAAGACACCATTATCAAGTGCCTGCTCTATGCAAGAACTGTATTGAAGGTGGCCGAAAAAATCAAATGCGATTTAGGCTAGATCTTATCCTCAGGAATTTTAAAGCCTGGTCTGAAGTTAGAGCATAAAATGCTATGGGCATCCTCCAAGGTGGACACCCAACACTGTTTGGGGATACCAGAAGGCTTCCAAAATGAGATGACGACAGGAAAGAGTTGGCTGGCAAAAGAGAGGGCCTCTCCTGGTAGCGACAGCTACCTGTGCAAAGTCCAGAAATCCTGTTAGGATTCTTTGGCAGCTGCCCAGGATGGGAGAAATGTTGTGGTGGGTCAGGGTAGAGGGTTTAATCAAAGTGGCAGAGTTTATACACACACACACACACACACACACACACATTTCAAGAATTTCCTGGAGGTCCAGTGGTTAAGACTGAGTTTCTACTGCAGGAGGCATGGGTTTGATCCCTGGTTGGGGAACTAAAGTCCTGAATCTTGCATGCCACATTGCATGGCCATTTTTTTTTTTTTTTCTGGGCTGGGATAGCAAGGCTAGGTTTGCTTTTGAAGAGCAAGGTGCTCTGTGAATTCTTTAAGCAGTGTGACAAATAATTACAATACAGTGGTACCAAATCTCTCTCACCAACAGTATTGGCTGCGATCTTTCTGTCCATTTCTACCTCAGACAAGGAACCAAGCCCGAGGTGTTTCTTATTCCTTTTTCTTGGATCATCACACAAGATGGTGATGGCCAAAGGAACAACCCCTAACCACCCGGCTGAAACCTCCTGTGAGGCCGACTTCTGCTACTGCTGGAACCATTAGCACCTAGAATTGAGCCCATTATCATTCCCCTGGCTCCCAGAGGTGCCTTTTCAGAGGCTCCGACCTCACAGTGGCCGAGTCTCTCCTACTTTGTGGGTGGCATCGCCAGGCCTTCGGCTCTCAACACTGTGCCGCCCTTTGTGCCAGAGGATGGCAGATTTGGACCTGGGGCTGATTTCGGCTCAAGCTCATGTTTTCCTTTCTAAGTTTTTCCAGTGAAAGAGCAGATTTCCATCTCATTGCAGGCTGTTAAAACGTCAGACTAATAAGTTTTCAACAATCTGTCGGTGCAGATCTCCAGCAACAACCTGGCTCTGTCTTGGAATCGGGGCCTCATCGGCCAACCCAACCTCAGCCAGTCAAAATAAGAGACACACCAGCAGCAGAAAAGAAAAAGAAAGATAATCACCTTGAGCTGAGCAGAAATTCTTCACAAATCCATTGTTGCCCACAGCCAACAGCAAATCTGTGGGCTGCCTAACCCGAGGTGACCCGTCGGGAAGGGCCATCCCTCATAAAGCTCTCATTAGCTATGGTTAGCAGTGACTTGCGAGATATTAATGCTATTGCTATTGGAAAATGAGCCTACCAGCTTTTAACAGCTTTGTTTTCTTCTTCAGTCAAATGCTCGCTCAATGCGTATGCTTTCTATTAGAGAATTGCCAGGAGCAGCGATCTCCAGAGAGTCTCTCAGCATTTTATTACACACCCCTATTTTTAAATGTTTAAAAACTACTTATTATGAACCCAAACTTGGAAAACCTGGTTTCAGCCCAAGGGTAATTTTTTTTAAGTTATTAAACAAACATCCAGAATGAACTGTGTTTCCTGTTGTTTTGGCCCTGGACAGTAGAGGGCACTAGAAATGCTCTACTTTCTAATGGTCCAATTGGACCCCCTCAGGGAGATTCTGGGGTTAGATAACTCACAGGTTCAGAGTTACTGTGTTAGGTTATCTTATGCCCTTCACTTCCTGCAGACTTTCTCCACGCCCTACTTTTAGTTTTGAATTCCTCTGCACACATCAAAACGCACATTGGAAACCACGTTTTTCATCATGTAAAACCATGACAATAGCCTCAGGGCAAGCCCAATTTTAGCAGAACCTATACTTGTGAGGGCTGACGGCATGTGGACTATAACTGAGGTACCTCTCTAAATGTACCCAGTTATAGCAACTGAGTGGGGATCTTGGTCCAAGGCACTTGGGGAATAATTCTGGTATGAACTCAGAGAATTCTCCATTAGATTCAAATAACACTGCCATAAATCTTGACAACCAGAGCAAAAAATATGTCAGAATTTTATCTTCTATCCTTTCCAAGCTCCAAGTGTTGATAATAAGCTGCAGCTAGTTTTCAGTAAAAAAGAGAGACACTTCTGTGAAAGCAAACAGCTAACGCCATAACCATTTCCCTACACACAGGGACTTCTGAAAGGGGAAGTCCACAGACACTTTGTGTTAGAGAAAAGGGACAGTAGTACAGAAAGAGGATAGATCGGTACATATAGAGGAAGGAACCTAGAATATCTGGATTGAAATCCCAACCCTAGCCCTCACTAGCTGTGTGATTTGGGGCATATCTTACCTTTTTGAAGCTCCTTGTAGAACAGAGAGAGCAACAATGCTCAGCCTTCTACTGAAATAATGTCATATGTGTGAAAGCGTCTGTGGACCCTGAAGCCCATAAGGGGGCCTGGTGTGAATGCTGTTTTGTGGAAGAAAAGAGCTGGAAGTGAGAGAGGGGACTTGGTGGTGGTGTGGACAAGATAGAGAACACAGTTCTACTGTGTAAGGCCTGGGACTTTACGAGGGGAAATTTTTTCTCCTTTCCTAATGGAGAGCACTGGTCCCTCCAAGGGTAACTCGCAAAACCAGACATCAAGAGAACAAGGTCCACAGGGCAGAAAAGAGGCAGGAAGCTTGGGTTGGGTAGGAATAGCAGCCTTTGAGAAAGGATTTGAGAAAAACAGAGGAAGCAAAGTCTAGTGTGAGGTGCAGAGCTGAAAAAAAATGCAGGCAAGGGAAGAGGGCTGTGTGAGGATTTGCAGTTTGGACAGGGCAGCTCTGGTACCAGAAACAAATATCGTTAATCTGGGAGGGATCGGGGAGAGCATTGTGGCCAACCAAGTCACTTTATTGATTTAGCAGATAGACAAGTCCCTGTTGGGTCAGGTGACTTTCCATTCTAAGGTCTTATGATGAGCAGAGTATGGGCTGTGGAGTTTACATCAAGACTTCAGAATTTACGAGATGTATCACCTTGGGCAAGTGACTCAGTAATTCTTTGCCTCAATTTCCTCATACATAAGATGGAGATAACACTACTGCCTACATTGTGGGTTCATCATGGGATCAAGTGAGGATTAATATAAAGCACCTAAAATAGTGTCTGGTAGAATTAAGTATCCAATGAATGATTATTTTTAATGGTATACAATTATTCAGAAGCAGAGAAGCCAAGAAAATCATGTCTTTTTCGACTGTCATTCAGGGTTACTCCAAGTTACCTCCTCATTTTTAACATTGAGCTATTGCCCTGGGAGCCTCAAGTCCTCCGAAGCACGCATAAGAAGACAGAAGCCGGTAGTACCTGTTAGATGGGAGTGCCCCCAAATATTTACTTAATGAATGGGCAATCTGAAGGCAAAGAGCAGATTGAAAACTGGACCAATCCTTCCTAGACAACTATCTCCAGTTTCTGCGAGGGAGGAGCTTGAGGGTCTAATGTCAAGTCTCATTTTCTAAAACTGAATATCTCATTCAGAAAGCCTTCATTGGCAGCTTTTCCATTCAGTGAAGATATTCACGTATCTGTCATCAGCTGCTTATGCTGTGTGTGTGTGTGTTCAGTTGTTTCAGTCTTGTCCGAGTCTTTGCGACTGTATGGACTGTAGCCCACCAGGCTCCTCTGTCCATGGGGTTCTCCAGGCAAGAATATTGGAGTGGGTTGCCATGCCCTCCTCCACCGGATCTTCCTGACCCAGGGATCGAACCTGCGTCTCTTATGTCTCCTGCATTGGTAGGCAGGCAGGTTCTTTACCATTAGCACCACCTGGGAAATTCAGTAGAACCTATCTCTATTTTGATTACATTATTTTCAAATAATTCTTATGTCTGAAGTCCTAATTAAAGAGGATTAAGCAGACTTTCTGTGTCTGTGTAGTAAAGATGCTGACTGTAGGAGGTCCTTGTAGATCATTTGGTTACTGGACTGATGCCCAAGGACCATCTAGCTCTGCCTGATGCTCTCTTATCCCTGGCATCAAGGAAGAAGGAAGAATCCAAAGAGGTTTGAGAACGTGGAGACTTCTCATGGTGATCAGGTATATTAACCACATCCTGATGG
The DNA here is from genome assembly GCF_019320065.1 of Cervus canadensis. Taxonomy (NCBI): domain Eukaryota; kingdom Metazoa; phylum Chordata; class Mammalia; order Artiodactyla; family Cervidae; genus Cervus; species Cervus canadensis. The sequence goes on along the minus strand of NC_057418.1, from coordinate 9,575,611 downwards.
GTGAGGAAGAGTTTCTGAATAGGGTATCCTAATTGGATAGGGGAGAGAGAAACTGTTTATTAAGTCCTCAGTGGATAAAGGGAGGCATTGAACGTCATGAGATAAGCTGGAAGGGTGTCTGTTTTAGGTGCCATAAACCATAGGTGCAAAAGCTTAAGGGCGATTGAGAACTTGAAGGAAGCTAAGAATGGCTAGAAGGAGATGAGGTTCAGAGAATCAGGAGACTTGTGGAGTGAAGAGACAGGAGGCTGAGGAAGTTGGCAGGGAGCAGACCTCGCGCGGCCCTGTGGGACTCCATTTAGTGATTGGACAGCAGCCTGGATTCTGTAGACCCTGGATCTGAACAGAAGTCACTGCAGGTCACAAGCCATCTGTTGAAAGCAGCAGAGAAATCCCAACAGTGTTTAGAAAGCTTTTGTAACCGGAATACTGACAGCAGCCTCATTTGCTGATCGATGTTGCTCTTCACAACTCTTGGCAGGAGCCTTCGATGGGAAGAGGGATCTGCTACGTGAGTGAAGCATCATCTTATAATTGTGAGTTTATAATCATCTTCTAATTAATGACATTACCCTACTATCCCTAAGACTTCTGGCAACCAGCGACATGAGGAAATTCCACAGAACTGCTCACTCATTCTCACTATCCAGTATTACCTCACACGGGGTGTTCACCATCAGATTTCTTCTGATTTAGTATAAATCCATATAGCCTTGACGGAGGGCGGATCAGGGAATGAGACTGTGACTTGCTATGTTTCCTAGTCTGGCATGAATATAATATTAATATATTATGGAGACCAGGCCTTTCAAATCATGCATAGAGTAAGGCTTGGGAACGCACAGACAGGGGCGATTAGCACTCAAGATCCCAGATGCCAGGAGATATAGAAGAACTAAGCTCCTGGAACAAAAGTCCTTCCCTAATGCTTGAAAAGGCATCTTCTCAGAAACAACTGGGAAAGCATGCTGTACTTGAAGAAAATTATTCCCTTATTCGCCCGTCACCTTCAGAGTGTAATTTGAACCAGAACAGGACTCCACGTCCCCGCACTTCAAGCCGACACAGCGCGCAGCAGTTCCCTGTTCTGTCCTCCTGCCCCTGGAAGGCTGATGCTGAGTACTTGGAACAACCGCCTTTTTGTCTGACCCGTGTGCTGCCAACAATATGTACTCACAATGGCTCAGCTCCAGCCATCTGGTCAAAGCGTCCAAGCTTTAGACATTGTTTTTCTTGATTTACATTGCAATTTCCAAGCTACTTTATATGACCCTATAGACAGCACAAGCTTAATAGATAATATCAGCAGTATCTCCAAATGCTTGCACAGACGTCACGATTCAGAGATTCATGGGACCTCATCCAGCCCGTAACTGAATGAGTATTTACCCAGGACAAAGGAGTACTTATAATGTGCTCCCTGCAACTCAGGGCAGTAATGCTCCTGTACATAAACCAACAATTAAATGTAATCCTATACACTTATAGTTTTAAAAGAAATTCAAACCAGTCCTTGGAATTAAATAACCCCAGTGCTAGAGAAAATGACTTCCAGAACATCAAGCCTGACAGGCAAACACAGGGTCTCTGAGCCACAAAGGAACAAACACTTTTCCACAGGGATAAGGGCCTGTTGTATAACTACTTGTGAGGTCAAAGATCCAGATGTTCCCGTAGACAATCAAAAAACTATTACTGGTCAAATTGTATTGACTATCTCCATATGAACATCTCCGAGACATGGATCTGGCCTCAGAAAGGAGATCTCTGTAAATTCTACTGGCAATCAATGGCAACCCCAGGCTAGAGCTGGAAAAATCCGGTATCTTGGAGAAATAACTGACAGGTTTTATAAGCTGCAAGGGAATATGAAAATCCGTGAAAATAAGTGTTTATTTTGCTAACAGTTATATTCTGCCTTGGTATCATTTATTCAATCCCAAAACCTACTTTGAAAAAGGCAATATTTAAAGAGTTATCTCCTCTTGGGTCTCTCACAGGTCTGGTTCACTGTCCCCCAGCACCTAGATCAATGTCTGTCATATCCTAGGCTCTCTACAAATATTGCTTGAAAAAAGAATGAACAAATGAGTTGAGACAAAAATATACCCAATCCCTTCATTACTATATCTCAGTCAAGTTAGAAATTTGTGAGATGGTGTCAATTTAAATTGAAAGAGAAGAATAAAGGAAGTGAAGTTAAATTAAAAGAAGCTCAACTGCAAGTTTTGATGCCATTACCCCATTAAGAAGTTGGTAACTGGGGTTTTGCTGTGGATCTACTATGAATTCCTTTAAGTGGAGTTCAACCCAAAGGCAAATATTTCTCCAAGTACTATCTTTTTGAAAGATAATTTTCCCTTGGGAAAGCAAGAATCATAAACATTCTTTATTTTCAACCAGCAGATCTTTCCACTGACAAATACTACCAGAATTAAACAATGAAACAAAATTTGTCTTAAATATCCTTGTCAGAGTTCAGATCAGGAAAATAGAGGTAATATCTGTACTCTGTCATCTTAGTATATGCTTAAGGGTTAAACCAGCAAAGTGCTTCCAATATTTGAGAAGAAAACTTGTATGAAAGTCACTTGGGGATTATGTGGGGTAGGAAGGGCTGTATTGTTGATAGTTAATGATTCTCATTTTAATCACTTTATTGCCTCAAGATCTTCTGCAGCCTTTTTACAAGTTAGAGATGATCATTGATTTAACATTTAATTTTTAATGGTGTCAGTAAACTCAAGGAATCCTGAAGATCATGCTTTGTTTTCAACCCTGCAAATCTGCCTGTGAAATTGACATGCAGTATGACATATATTCATCAACTAACAATGCCCACTAAGTAACTAGTGCTTGGCAAACTAGCAGGCTCCTTCTTATATTGAATCTTTTTAACCTAATGACATAACACTGTTTTCTCTATGTGTTTTTTGCAAAGCAAGAAAGAACATGAAACAATAATAGCAAATAATAGAAATAAAGTAATGCTTATAGACCCATTGTATTCCTTCAGCAGCCTTGAATTACAAAAGGGAAAGACTAAAAATCTCTTCAAGAAAATTAGAGATATCAAGTGAACATTTCATGCCAAGATGAGCACAATAAAGGACAGAAATGGTATGGACCTAACAGAAGCAGAAGATATTAAGAAGAGATGGCAAGAAAACACAGAAGAACTATACGAAAAAGATTTTCATGACCCAGATAACCACAATGGTAAGATCACTCACCTAGAGCCAGACATCCTGGAATGCGAAGTCCAGTTGGCCTTAGGAAGCATCACTATGAACAAAGCTAGGGGAGGTGACAGAATTCCAGTTGAGCTATTTCAAATCCTAAAAGATGATGCTGTGAAAGTGCTGCACTCAATATGCCAGCAAATTTGGAAAACTCAACAGTGGCCACAGGACTGGAAAAGGTCAGTTTCCATTCCAATCCCAAAGAAAGACAATGCCAAAGAATGTTCAGACCACCTCACAATTGCAGTCATCTCACATGCTAGCAAAGTAATGCTCAAAATTCTCCAAGTCAGGCTTCAACAGTACGTGAACCGTGAACTTCCAGATGTTCAAGCTGGTTTTAGAAAAGGCAGAGGAACCAAAGATCAAATTGCCAACATCCGTTGGATCATCAAAAAAGCAAGAGAGTTCCAGAAAAACATCTATTTCTGCTTTATTGACTATGCCAAAACTTTTGACTGTGTGGATCACAACAAGCTGTGGAAAATTCTGAAAGAGATGGGACTACCAGACGACCTGACCTGCCTCCTGAGAAATCTGTATGCAGGCCAAGAAGCAACAGTTAAACTGGACATGGAACAACAGGCTGGTTCCAAATTGGGAAAGGAGCATGTCAAGGCTGTACATTGTCACCCTGCTTATTTAACTTATATGCAGAGTACATCATGAGAAATGCTGGACTGCATGAAGCACAAGCTGGAATCAAGAAGTATGAATAACAGATTTGTGTTGTAGCATATATGAATAGCATATACAGCATATAATGAATAGCAGATATGTGGATGACACCACCCTTATGGCAGAAAGTGAAGAACTAAAGAGCCTCCTGATGAAAGTGAAAGAGGAGTATGAAAAAGTTGGTTTAAAACTCAACATTCAGAAAACTAAGATCATGGCATCTGGTTCCATCACTTCATGGCAAATAGATGGGGAACAATGGAAACAGTGACAGACTTTTTCTCTGGGCTCCAAAGTCACTGCAGATGGTGACTGCAGCCATGAAATTAAAAGATGTTTGCTCCTTGGAAGAAAAGTTATGACCAATCTAAACAGCATATTAAAAAGCAGAGACATTACTTTGTCAACAAATGTCCACCTAGTAAAAGCTTTGGTTTTTCCAGTAGTCATGTATGGATATGAGAGTTGAACTATAAAGAAAGCTGAGTGCCGAAAAATTGATGCTTTTGAACTGTGGTGTTGGAAAAGACTCTTGAGAGTCCCTTGGACTGCAAAGAGATTGAACCGGTCCATCCTAGAGGAAATCAGTCCTGAGTATTCATTGGAAGGACTGATACTGAAGGTGAAACTCCAATACTTTGGCTACCTGATGTGAAGAACTGACTCATCTGAAAAGACCCTGATGCTGGGAAAGATTGAAGGTGGGAGGAGAAGGGGACAACAGAGGATGAGATGGTTGGATGGCATCACTGACTCAATGGACATGAGTTTGAGTAAGCTCCGGGAGTTGGTGATGGACATGGAAGCCTGGTGTACTGCAATCCATGGGGTTGCAAAGAGTCGGGCACGACTGAGCAATTGAACTGAACTGATGCTAATTAAGGACAGGAGTTGTGCCTTAGCTTTGAATTCCGTCATCCAAGCAGAATGTTTGGCATAAAGTAAATGTCCAGTAAATGCTATTTAATGAGGAAAGAAAATAAAACAAACCAAGGTAAGTGAACATCAGTTAAACAAATTCTACTAAACTCAGTCATGTCAACCCAAGCATTTGTGGATATCACTGTTAGGTATGAAATATGTGTGTGTGTACGCACACCCACACACACATATACATATGTATATGCCTATATGGGCTTCTCAGGTGGCACTAGTGATAAAGAACCCACCAGCAACGCAGGAGACATAATGATACATGGGTTCAATCCCTGGGTCAGGAAGATCCCCTGGAGGAGGGCTCGGCAACTCACTGTAGTATTCTTGCCTGCAGAATCCCATGGACAGAGGAGCTTGAAGGGCTACAGTCCATAGGGTCACAAGAGGTGGACACGACTGAAGTGACTTAGCATGCACGCATGCATATACATATATATTTACATATTCATACACACATACATATCATATCCATACACATACGATGTATATAACATCACTCTGCTTTCTAGGGCACTGCAGTTTAGTGGTTAAGAGTTCAGGCTCTGTCTGTACTGTCATGACAGTGAGTTTGAATACCAGACCCACCATTTCCTAGCACACTGACCTTGAAAATTGGCTTACTCTTTCTCTCTAAGCCTGTTTCCTTACCTAAAACACTAAGACAATACAGAATTGTTAAGAAATTAAGTGAGATAACATATATAAGGTTCTTAGAGCGGTGCCCAATGCACAGGAAGCTGACAGCACATGCCATCTATGACTATTACACCCTTACCCTCTGGCCTTCATCAAGTCAAATAAACTAAGACGGAAAAGCCTTACTTTTCACTCTGGATATTGTGAAATTCAGCTTGTCCTCCAATCAAAGTGAATATTTGCTGTTTCCTTTGTTTGTCTTGCAAATCTTTTAGGAAGCGTAAAGAAGTGACAGAGAGCTGGGGCTTTGGAGTCCAGCAGCTCACAGGTGATCTCAAGAAGCCCTTTAAACTTGCTTTATCCTCTCTAAATTAATGGGATAAAATCTACCTCACAGGATTGTCACGAGCATGTGATGTTTTATCAGTAAAGTTCTTGGCTCTGCTATATTATATGTATGTACACATCTATGTAGTTATCTAACTCTGCTCTAGTGTTTTAACTTCAGTTATCTATCCTCCCTTCTCCAGATGTTCAAATTATCCCTATTCTTCATGGTCCAAATAAAATGGTGACCGTTTACAAAGCTTTCTTGATTTTTTTGGAGTCTAAATTAACCTTTTTTCTTTCCTGAATTTTCTATAATTCCTGTAGCCACCTTCCACTTTTGCTTGACATTTTCATTACTTTGTCTATTAGACCATCTGGATTAAGTGCTAAATGCAGATCTACTTTATTTACTTATTCCATTTATTTCCCATTCATCCTCTGGAATAGTATATATATTTATCTGTGTGTGCGTGTATGGGTGTGCTCGCACTTACATATATGGTAATGAAAAATATTTAACAAGCATCTGTTTTAAAAATCTTGTTATGAAATTAGTCTATAAATCTTTTGATGTAGATGTATGTCTCTCTTTGGGATATGTGTGCATGTTTTTACACAGATCATCACCCCTCGCCCCACACCTACACATATACATATTTCAAAAGTCTGCAGTTAGAACCTCAAACTGTTCCGAAGAATAATATGTAGCACACAGTGCTAAACTCATTGTGGAATCCTGTTCTTCATGTTGAAATCTCCTATTTATTTTGAAGTGATTAAGAGAGGACACAGTCTCTTGTAACACTTCCTGTAATATATTTTGTTATTATTCCAGGAAAAATTTTTGATCACTGTTACTCATTTATTACAAATGAAAATACTAAACTTTTGGAATCAAGGAAGTAATATTCAGTTGCTTTCTTGGCCCACCACCATTCATACCTTTCACTTTTACCACTGCCAACATTCCTTTAGAGCCCTTTGTTCCCGAAACATTTCTTCATCTCAACCCCAAGAGTAATTCTTTTTTATTTTCAAAATGAACAGTCTTCATGTCGGATAACACTCTCAATGTTATCACTACAAATGGGTCACCAGTATTTCATATGCCATCATCCATATCATATAAGGATATTCTTTTAAAGAGAGTACTTAGTTAAAATTGATGAACACAGGAATAAAATTATGAAATTTGGTTAAAAATAAAAGTTCTAAAGTCAAGATCTGATTTTAAGTACCTTTAAGTTAACTACTCATCAGTTTCATGAAATAATTACTAGTCTTTATTTTCAAATTTTACACCTTTATGTGGTTTCTATTCCCTAAAAAGGAAAATTAACATCTTTTCTGACCTTTTGTGCAAAACCTTTAATGTAAGGCAAATTTTAAGGAAGATAAAATATCAGCCAATCTATTAACAACTGATGTTTCAAATAAGTGGTTAGGTGAGTTGGCAAGGATGATTCCTCACAAGGAAACTATTTTGATGGTCAGAATAATAAAGCCAAAGAGCTCTGGCACATGATACTTTTAAAAAATGAAATATAACACAAACTTTCAATTGCACATGTAATTCCAATAGCCCAGAAATCTTACGGTGAATAATAAATATATATTAAAGGCTTTGTCGTGTATGCACCACTAAAATATTTGGAATCTGAACATCTTGGAAATAATTTTATGACATTTTTTATTTCTTCCTTATTTTCTAACTCAGTTGCATAAGCCAGAATCCAAGGTGTCTTACTTGATTTCTCCCTTTTTCTTGCTGCCTCCCACCCTAGCTCCCTCAGCCTCAACACAATTTAATGCATTTTTAAGTCCTTTTGCTAATACTTTTCAAATTCATCTATTTCCCCTAACCACTGCCAGTATTCAGTTCCCAAAGGACTCTCATCCTGTGCTTTAGATTTGCACAGCTGCCTCGTAAATCTTTCTTTTTTAGTGTTACCTCCCTCCATTCTAATTGTCACATAGCAGCTAGAATGGTCTATGAATCTGAGGCCATCACTTCTCTGTTTAAAAGTCTCCCTTGGCTACTTTTCCATCATCATCATCTAGAATTCTCAGCTGGGCAGTCTCTTGTTCCCCAGTTGTACTCTTGCTCCAGGCTCAGTGAGCCACCTTTCCAAAACCTCACTGTCCTCACCTGGAGACCTCTGCACCTTCACCAAGAAGCTCCTCCTTATCTATATTTCAGGTTACAGTTTTGATATCACCTGCTCCTCCTGGAGGCCTTCTTTAACCTCAAGGTGATGCCGAGTGCCTCTTCCTAGGATCCTGGTAGTACCCAGGAAAGACATCCATGGACTCATTAATCACATTGATGTCATTTCCTCGAGTGAGTCAAGTAAGGCCCCTAGCTTTTTTTCCAGTTACTTTCTTGATGCCTTATTCAGTGCCTCCTACTTAAATGCTTGTTGAAAGAAAGAAGGAAGGAAGGAAGCAGGGGTAGAAGGATAAATGATGCTATTAGAACAAAATGGAACACAAAACACAATCTACCTAGTAATCCAAGAGTATGTCCAAACTATGAGAGAATTTGTATTCAAAGCAACAGTCAAATAACAATAAAAACCCTTGATGCTTTCTTTGACACCAGAGTTTCTGTCTTGCTGAAGAACAAAGACATTCAGGGCTGAGAGTAATGTAGGCTAGATGTATCACATCCTTATTATTTGTTAATAGCACCCAAAATATCACTACAAAAGTGCAGTACAATGTAGTGGGATTGATTTTAGTTTTGCACCCCTGCTTATTGCATAAATACAGACATATGTTTAAAATGTTGGCATTTTAAAGTTTAGATTAATTAAAGAAAAATCCTTATGATCAGAAATTTTAAGAATAACTTCTTTCTCCATATCAGCACACACTAACATATTTTGGAACCTGTGTTATGTATGACTAAACATACAGCTAAAAAATTATACAAACAGTGAAAAATTTCTATGAGAGGCAAAGATTTAATCATTTGCAAGTTTTAAAACACTTGTAATTATCATGTAAATTTTATGGTTTTATCATGCTTAATTTTTGAACTAGACTGGTTTTTTTTTTTAACTTATCCTTAATCCAAAAGAGATTAGAAAATTTTATCGTTTTTGAAAAAATAAATTCAATTAAGAGAAAGACACACTTTCTATTTGAAGCAGCTTCACTTAAAATGGCTGAAATGTAAAAGAAATTCAATTTTAAACAGTTACAGTGGCCTTTTTAGGTGACCAAAATCAATATATCATTGCCTGTGAATAAATTTTACCTGCCTACTGGATCCAACTTAAAGACCACCTTCCCAATCTATTCCCCTATTTCTCATGTCACACTGCTGTATTAGCCATATGTGATTTCCCTCTTCTCCAAATCTTCATGATAATTTTTATCTTTTAATACTCAACATTGTTTGCCTTATAAGCAACATCTTTATATTGTTTATTGTTCAGTCACTAAGTTGTGTCTGACTCTTTGCAACCCCATGGACTGTAGCACACCAGGCTTCCCTGTCCACTATCTCCCAGGGTTTGCTCACACTCATGTCCATTGAGTTGGTGATGCCATCCAACCGTCCCATTCTCTGTCGTCCCCTTCACCTCCTGCCCTCAATCTTTCCCAGATGAGGGTCTTTTCCAAAGAGTTGGCTTTTCACATCAGATGGCCAAAGTATTGGAGTTTCAGCTTCAGCATCAGTCTTTCCAATGAATATTCAGGGTTGATTTCCTTTAGAATTCATTGGCTTGATCTCCTTGCTGTCCAAGGGACTCTCAGGAGTCTTCAGCCCCACAGTTCGAAAGCATCAATTTTTTGGTGCTCAGCCTTCTTTATGGTCCAACTCTCACATCTATACATAACTACTAGAAAAAACATAGCTTTGACTATATGGACCTTTGTCGGCAAAGTGATGTCTCTGCTTTTTAATACTCTGTCTAGGTTTGTCATAGCTTTTCTTCCAAGGAGCAAGTGTCTTTTAATCCTTATGTTAGGATTCATTACTCCTATTTCAATCTTTAGCTCATTAAAGAGTAGAAATATTTCTTCTCTGTGGATCCTCAACATGACCTAGATAACAAATTAATTGTTGAATTAAATCTCTGACAAATAAAAATAACACACATGTATTTGTTTTTGCCATTGTGTTTTTCATTTCATTACTAATAACACTCGTAAAATTCCATGTCTTTCAGCAGCATGAAAACTCAGCAGTTATACAGTAACATTTATCTCTTGAAAATCCCTTTCTATGTAATCTTATTTTTTTTCTCACTTCCCAGAATGATTCCTAGATCCCACTGATATAATATTCTTCATACGTATGTATATATGTATGACTTATTCATAACCACCCCTGTGCCATCATCCAGGTGGCTTCCCAGGTGGCTCAGCAGTAAAGACCCCGCCTGCCAAGCAGGAGACATGAGTTGAATTCCTGAGTCGGGAAGATCCCCTGGAGAAGGGATCTACCCACTCCTGTATTCTTGCCTGAGAAATCACATGTTCAGAGGAGTCTGGTGGGCTATAGTCCATGGAGTTGAAAAAGAGTCAGACACAATTTAGCAACAAAACAGCAACAATGATGGCACAGTTCACTGGCTCATGTACTTTCCTCCAAGAAGGCTCTCATAATTAATCTCTCTTAATTTGGGTCAGTTTTTCAAAGGGTGGCTCAGATGGTAAAGAATCTGCCTGCAATGCAGGAGACCTTGGTTCAATCCCTGCGTCAAGAAGATCCCCCTGGAGAAGGGAATAGCAACCTACTCCAGTATTCTTGCCTGGAAAATCCCATGGACAGAGCCTGGTGGGGTACAGTCATTGGGATTGCAAAGAGTTGGACATGTTTATTTCAACATATAGTTTATATCCTTTTTGTATATAAGGAAAATATTCTGCATTTTTCCTTAAAAATGCTATATATAAGATTCACTGATTCTCAGACTCTAATTGACATAAAAGTTACCTGATGTGTTTGCTAAAATGGGTAGTCCTGGGCTCTGTCATGAGAGAGGAAAAAGAACAGGACCCAGGAATCTAAACATTTAAGAGGTACCCCCTGGTGATGCTGGTGATGGTGTCCTTTGCTGTTACCTTGGGAAATGCTGGCAAAACAGAACACATTTCTAAGAGTGAGGAGATCTGGGTTCTAGAGCCAGCTCTGATTCCAGGCAAATTCTGTGGTTTTGTGAGCCTTAGCTTCCTCACCAGGGAAACAGAAGAGTTGAACCAGATGTTTCTTAATCCTCTCTGATCATAAGTTGTTGTTGTTTTTTTGTGTGTGTGTGATTTTCTTCCAAACATAGTCTAGTGATAAGCAAGGAGCAGATCTTCAAACTGCCCCGAGTCCCAGGAATCTAGAAATCCTAAGTCCCAGGTCCAGCTCTATGATCTTAGGCAGGTTTCTACTCGTTGTTGTTTAGTTGCTCGGTCGTGTTGACTCTTGTGGCCCCATGGACTATAGCCTGCCAAGCTCCTCTGTTCATGGGATTTCCCTGGCAAAAATATTGAAGTGGGTTGTCACTCCCTTTTCCAGGGGATCTTCCTGACCCAAGGATTGAACCCACATCTCCTGCATTGACAGAAGAATTTTTTTTCTCAATGAGCCACTAGGGAAGCATTAAAGTCAACTGCTTCGGCAGCGAGCCAGATAAGAATCTGCACGAGGAGACCCCACTGGATTTCAAGTCCAACACCTTAACCACTTGGCCATGGCTGCCACTTCAATATTGACAAGTATTTGATTTTATTCCAGTATTTCTTGCGTGCCTCATTTTATAAATTTGGCCTCAAGCAAGGTAAATCAAGTACACAGAAAAGCAGTCAGCATAGAAGGATACTGTAAGGAGTTAGCCCTTCAGTGACTACAATATTCTGATTTTTTTCCCCATTTTCCCCAAAAGAATCATTTTTGATTCAAGGAAAATGATTGAAATTATCTAGGAAAGTGAATTTGAACATTATGTTGCAATGACCAGATTTATAATTGGCAGAGTTCATATATTTTTTAACAAAAAGGGAAATTCCCAGTAACTCTGTAGAACATCATTCATCTTGCCAACTTTCACAGTTCAGGAAAATATTCAAAATATACTATCAACTAAATTTTTTCCTCCCAGGATCAGTATAAACAAACTTAACCAAACTTATGAACCACAGGAATTACTGTACTTTTATAAATGTACGAAAAGAATTGTTTAAAAATATAATGAGACTCTGTAGCACGCTGTATTGTAAGTTGCAGCCTAGAGAAATAGTTTAGAACTAAAATTTCATTTGACCTTAGCAAAATATGAACTATTAAAAATATACTCCGTTTAAAATTGATGGACACACACAAACTGCTGAAGACAAGAAAAATCTAAGTAAGGCCAGTTTTTCCATCTGGATGTAATATAATCCAGTGAAATGATAACAAAATATTGGTTTTGGTTTATATTTTTTGTGTGTTTTATGTAATATTTCACTGCCTTATGGGGACTCTTCTGTTAGTCTATTAAGAAATACCCAGTGTTGACATTCAATTCACTATTTCAAAAAACATCTTACTAATAGCTTGCTTCTTGCAAATAGAAATTTGCTTCTTTTGGCAATTTGGTCTTTAGTCATTGACAGAAGTTAAATGGCACATAGCAACAGGATTTAGGAACCCCAGAAGGACAAAAAGGCTGTTTTGATAGTCATATTTAAATAACCATAACCTATATGAACGATCAAACAACTTCTTAGTTGGTAGAACAGCATTAGTGACAAAGAGTCCCTCTTGGGAACACACACACACACTCACTCACATACACACATACACCCCCCAGATACAGGGACAAAGAGAGAAGGAGCACTTCCTTCATGACAGACACTGCCTTGTACCTTTCATGCATCATCTCACAATCACTGTGAATTGACACATGCACTAGGATTTAAGATCTGTATGCTCAATTCCAAAATTCACAAGTAAATTAAAAAACCTAAATAATTTACTCTATAGAGCAACAAATGGAATATCAGTTGTTATTTTTGTAAGAACTATTGGCTATCATTTTAAAGATCTGGAGTTTATTTCAGAATCCAGCTCAAAGACCTCTCTACAATGAGGTACCATTACACGCCAGTCAGGATGGCTGCTATCCAAAAGTCTACAAGCAATAAATGCTGGAGAGGGTGTGGAGAAAAGGGAACCCTCTTACACTGTTGGTGGGAATGCAAACTAGTACAGCCGCTATGGAAAACAGTGTGGAGATTTCTTAAAAAACTGGAAATAGAACTGCCATATGACCCAGCAATCCCACTTCTGGGCATACACACTGAGGAAACCAGATCTGAAAGAGACACGTGCACCCCAATGTTCATCGCAGCACTGTTTATAATAGCCAGGACATGGAAGCAACCTAGATGCCCATCAGCAGACGAATGGATAAGGAAGCTGTGGTACATATACACCATGGAATATTACTCAGCCATTAAAAAGAATTCATTTGAATCAGTCCTAATGAGATGGATGAAGCTGGAGCCCATTATACAGAGTGAAGTAAGCCAGAAAGATAAAGAACATTACAGCATACTAACACATATATATGGAATTTAGAAAGATGGTAATGATAACCCTATAGGCAAAACAGAAAAAGAGACACAGATGTACAGAACAGACTTTTGAACTCTGTGGGAGAAGGTGAGGGTGGGATGTTCCAAAAGAACAGCATGTATATTATCTATGGTGAAACAGATCATCAGCCCAGGTTGGATGCATGAGACAAGTGCTCAGGCCTGGTGCGCTGGGAAGACCCAGAGGGATCGGGTGGAGAGGGAGGTGGGAGGGGGGATCGGGATGGGGAATACGTGTAAATCTATGGCTGATTCATATCAATGTATGACAAAACCCACTGAAATGTTGTGAAGTAATTAGCCTCCAACTAATAAAAGACCTCTCTGGTGGCTCAGGGGATAAGAATCTGCCTGCCAATAGAGGGGACAAGGGTTTGATCTCCCTGGTCCAGGAAAATCTCACATGTCATGGAGCAACTAGGCCTGTGTGCCACAATTGCTGAGCCTGGATGCTGCAACTCCTAAAGCCCGAGCACCTGACTTCAGTGACGTCTGGCAACATTGGGCCTCAATAGGTGTAGGCTCATAGGTCACAGAGGGAACTTATTAACATTTCGAGTCCCAGCATCATCCCCACTCCGCCTTCCCATAGACCTACTGAGTCAATCTCTGAGTTGGAATGAAGTTCTAAAACCAATGTCAAGCACATGAGTTTGAGACCTACTCATCTAAGAGAGAGGGAACAGAGCTAAAGTCAGATTGATACTTGATGTTTGAGTAATCACACTGAACCGTGTGTAATAATTCTTTTAGAAGCAGTCATTTTCAAACAGACTTTGTGAAGCCATTTTCAGATGTATTTTCAAATGTTTGATAAAATGTTATTAAAAATATATTTATGTACTTAAATATAATAAAAATAACATGCAAAACTAAATGGTATTTAATCAACTGAACAATTTTGATTAAACAGGGATCATGGTAGAGTTACTTGTGAAGTCAGGAATGAAGTGTCTTCTGCCATCTCCAGCCCTGTATTTGAATTTTTCAAGAGTGTGTCACTGTCTGTAACTGCAGAACAAGTATAGTTCTAAAGGCCTGTGTCTCATACGAGCATGTCATATCCTCACTCAATTAAACGCCAGGTGAATTCAGGCATGTTTGCTCAACATGGGCTCTTGCATGTTAGAGTAAGTGACCGAACATTAATGATACGTCAGCTATAGGGCTGTCCATTAGAAGTACAGTTCAAGCCACATGTGCGATTTTGCATTTTCCAGTAGCCACTTTATAAAACAGGAAATAGGAAAAAAACAAGGCCTAAAAAAGAAAAAGGAAATTGTGACATTTTTCTATTAACATGTTTTATTTAACCCGAGATTTCTAAAGTATTGTTTCAGCATCTATTTAATGATGAAATGTTTTATACTTTGTATCAAGTCTTTAAAATTCAGTGTGTCAGTCATCAAGACAGTATGGTACTGGCACAAAGACAGAAATATAGATCAATGGAACAGAATTGAAAACCCAGAGATAAATCCACGAACCTATGGACACCTTATCTTCGACAAAGGAGGCAAGGATATACAATGGAAAAAAGACAACCTCTTTAACAAGTGGTGCTGGGAAAACTGGTCAACCACTTGTAAAAGAATGAAACGAGAACACTTTCTAACACCATACACAAAAATAAACTCAAAATGGATTAAAGATCTAAATGTAAGACCAGAAACGATAAAACTCCTAGAGGAGAACATAGGCACTCGCCAACATAAATCACAGCAGGATGCTCTATGACCCACCTCCCAGAATATTGGAAATAAAAGCAAAAATAAACAAATGGGACCTAATGAAACTTAAAAGCTTTTGCACAACAAAGGAAACTATAAGCAAGGTGAAAAGACAGCCCTCAGATTGGGAGAAAATAATAGCAAATGAAGAAACAGACAAAGGATTAATCTCAAAAATATACAAGCAACTCCTGAAGCTCAACTCCAGAAAAATAAATGACCCAATCAAAAAATGGGCCAAAGAACTAAACAGACATTTCTCCAAAGAAGACATACAGATGGCTAACAAACACATGAAAGATGCTCAACATCACTCATTATCAGAGAAATGCAAATCAAAACCACAATGAGGTACCATTACACGCCAGTCAGGATGGCTGCTATCCAAAAGTCTACAAGCAATAAATGCTGGAGAGGGTGTGGAGAAAAGGGAACCCCCTTACACTGTTGGTGGGAATGCAAACTAGTACAGCCACTATGGAGAACAGTGTGGAGATTCCTTAAAAAACTGGAAATAGAACTGCCCATATGACCCAGCAATCCCACTTCTGGGCATACACACTGAGGAAACCAGATCTGAAAGAGACATATGCACCCCAATGTTCATCGCAGCACTGTTTATAATAGCCAGGACATGGAAGCAACCTAGATGCCCATCAGCAGATGAATGGATAAGGAAGCTGTGGTACATATACACCATGGAATATTACTCAGCCATTAAAAAGAATCCATTCGAATCAGTTCTGATGAGATGGATGAAACTGGAGCCCATTAGACAGAGTGAAGTTAGCCAGAAAGATAAAGAACATTACAGCATACTAACACATATATATGGAATTTAGAAAGATGGTAACGATAACCCTATAGGCAAAACAGAAAAAGAGACACAGATGTACAGAACAGACTTTGGGACTCTGTGGGAGAAGGCGAGGGTGGGATGTTTCGAGAGAACAGCATGTATATTATCTATGGTGAAACAGATCACCAGCCCAGGTGGGATGCATGAGACAAGTGCTCGGGCCTGGTGCACTGGGAAGACCCGGAGGAATCGGGTGGAGAGGGAGGTGGGAGGGGGGATCGGGATGGGGAATACGTGTAAATCTATGGCTGATTCATGTCAATGTATGACAAAACCCACTGAAATGTTGTGAAGTAATTAGCCTCCAACTAATAAAAATAAATGGAAAAACACACACACACACACAATTCAGTGTGTATTTTACACTTATAGCAAGTCTCAATTCAGACCAGCAACATTTCAAGTGCTCAGCAGCCACATTCACTTCTTTTTGGTCTTAATTAGTATTTTCCATAATCTTACTACAAGTTTCAAGTACTCTTGAATCAACTTTTATATTTTTTTAAAAAGTATAATGTAACTATTATCTAAAGACAAGAAATAACAGGTGTTGAAGATGTGTTGGTGGAAATGCAAATAGGTGTAGTCATGTATGGATGTGAGAGTTGGACTGTGAAGAAGGCTGAGCACCGAAGAATTGATGCTCTTGAACTGTGGTGTTGGAGAAGACTCTTGAGAGTCCCTTGGACTGCAAGGAGATCCAACCAGTCCCTCCTAAAGGAGATCAGTCCTGGGTGTTCACTGGAAGGACTGATGCTGAAGCTGAAACTCCAGTACTTTGGCCACCTCAGGTGAAGAGTTGACTTATTGGAAAAGACCCTGATGCTGCGAGGGATTGGGGGCAGGAGGAGAAGGGGACGACAGAGGATGAGATGGCTGGATGGCATCACCGACTTGATGGACATGAGTTTGAGTAAACTCCAGGAGTTGGTGATGGACAGGGAGGCCTGGAGTGCTGCGATTCATGGGGTCACAAAGAGTCAGACACGACTGAGCGACTGAACTGAACCATGGAAAAGGAGGAGAGCAAGATAGGGGTAGGGGATAAGAGGCACAAGCTGTGTGTACGTGTGTGTTTAGTAACTAGTCGTGTCTGACTCTTTTGTGACCCCCACGGACTGTAGGCCCCCAGGCTCCTCTGTCCATAGAGTTTCCCAGGCAAGAATACTGGAGTGGGTTGCCATTTCCTTCTCCAGAAGATCTTCCAACCCAGGGATGGAACCCATGTCTCCTGTTTGGCAGGTGGATTCTCTTCCACTGAGCCACCTAAGAAGCCCCAAGAGGTACAACTGAGTATGTATAAAATAAATAAGCCACAAGGATATATTGTACAACACAGAGAATTAGCTAATATTTTGTAGTAACTTTAAATGGAGTGTATTGTGTCACTGTGTTATACACCTGAAACTAATATTGTAAATCAACTATACCTAAAAATAAATAAATAATTTGCTTATTTATTTAGAAAAAAAGTGAAGAAAAAGATAAAGTCCATAAAGCACTTAGAAAATTTGTCTGGCATTTAGTAAATGTTTAATTAATTTTACTTAATGAATACATGCATTTAAAAATTATTTAGATGTATCTAAGATTTTTGTACTTACTTGCCTCAAGAGCTTTCCCTCTTATCATTGTTAAAGAAATTTCACCCTTTGCATAGACTTTAATATCTTCATTTCTTTATAACCGAACAATTAAATTGTTTCCAGTTTTTTAAATAATAAAGAGCACTGTGATGAATGTAGTTTTACATAAATGTCTTGTGATTTGTTCAACACACTTTTCTACAATTGGTGTTATTGGATCAAATAATATTATAATTAAAAAAATTTTTTAAAATATTTACTGTCAAAGAAATTTCCAGAAAGTGTATTCTGGAAATTGAATCAGAACTGAGTGAGGATGCCTGTGCACCTTTGTAGCATTAACTACTATGTATAGTAAAAAACTGTCAATTTGAAAAGCAAAAATTTATAATTGTTGTCTTAATTGGATTTCTTTGATCACTAATGAAGCCTAATGTACGCTCATATCTATCACTTCTTTGAATTTCTTTCACTGTGTGTTTCTACTGTATGATTAGTAATATTAGTTGATTCATATCAAATTTTCAATTATTAAGGATATTAATTTGTTGTCATATCTTACAAGCATTTTACAAGTTTACAAGCAAACTTGTTTGCCACTTGTGTTTTACTTCTATAAAATTTCTACATATAACTTCTACATTTTTATACTGTCAAATTTAACATTTGGTCTCTCTTTCATGACTTTTATATCTAGAAACTCCTTCCCTATTCTAAAACCATTTCATATGTACAAACATATTTTCTTCTACTTTATATGGTTTTTAATATATACCATCAACTACTACTTTTCCTGGTGTTCTGCTTGAGGTTGGTATAATTTACACTTTTTTCTAAATAGTTTTTCTTATACCATTTATTGAATGATCCACCACTTTGCCATTGCTTGTGAAGCTGTGCTTACCACATATTATATTATTTCACACATAATAGAGTCATTCTCAGTTTTACATACCTTTAAATTTTCTACCATGTATGACATTATACAACTGGGCTTCCCAGGTGGCGCTCGTGCTAAAGAACCTGCCTGCCAATGCAGGAGACATAAGAAACATGGGGCTCGATCCCTGGATCGCTGGATCGGGACGATCCCCTGGAGGAAGGCATGGCAACTCACTCCAGTATTCTTGCCTGGAGAATCCCATGGACAGAGCAGCCTGGCGGGTTATAGTCCGTATTGTCACAAAGGGTCAGACATGACTGAAGTGACCTAACACACACACACACACACACACACACACGTATCTCCACACATCTCATAGACTAATTTTGATTACTTGATTTAGTTTTTTATAAAGTAGTATTTCATCTGTGTAGCTCCTCCCAAACAGGTCACACGTTTTCTTGGTGTCTGTTGGGCTAGTGCAGAGTTTGGCACACAGCAAGCACTGAACATATGGTTGTGGAATTGCATGAACTTTTTTCATGAGAAATGTTCTTTTCTGTGCAACAAAAGAAGGACTACACAGCGGGTTACACAGACTGTGTTGGCTATATTAGTTTCTTTTCCTTCTTTCTTTTTTAAATAAACATTAATAAAACAGGATTGATATCTCTTGAAAGTTCTAGTAAAGCAAAGGAGATTTTCCAGAAGGTGGTTGCATCCCTTCATTAAAAGCATCTGTGTCACAGCCACTGGCAGAAACTCAAACAACCTGAAGTGGCTGGCTCTGGGAAATCGCAGGGAAAGAACCCGGCCAAGTTCTGAGATGGAACAACGTGTAAAATCACACTGCATCTTAATTTGATGACCAAGAGGAAAGATCTTTCTGTCTCATCAAATATTATAAAACAAGGTTATTTATGATGTCCTTGTGAGCCTTGTAGGTAACAAAAGCAATATATAATAATGCTATTTTACAGACTTGGCATAAGACTCTGCTTGTTATGATATCTTGTAATTAATTTTTCTAGTTTAATTTTCTCTATATATGATCAGTTTCATATTCAGAATTTTATAATAGATAACCCATTTTCAGTAAAACATTCTTAAAGCATAAAAAGAAGTCCTCTGGGGATATCATCTTAGTGAATATTCACAGCAATGAAGTTGTATATCTCAAAAGATGAATATGCCATATACTCCTTCTTCAATATGATAAATAATTACTGAGAGTCCATTCTAGATGGTCTGTTTAGTGGGGTGGTAGAGAGCATTGAAAATCATAGATGAACTCTTGACTGATTTTTTTTTTTTTTTTGAATAGCTCCCATGCTTACATATGAAGAAGAGAGTGACTTATCCCCTTGGGAATTCACAGCACATCAAACCAAATTAGGAAGCCAGGCAGCTGTGACCTGCTTTTATAAGGGCCAAGAAAGCTATAGAGTTTCACTATCAAACCTTGCAGCTCAAAATGATTCCCTGGTTCCCATGCCATTTGGGACACAGGAGCACCTCACTGACTCAGAAAACACCACTCTGGGCTTATACTTTTTCTTACGTTATCCAGAGTTGTATACGAGGAAATAAAGACTTTGATGTGAGAGATCTTGAGAGTGACAGTCTGCAGAACAGGAAATGAAAATAAGAATTAGAATGAACAATGTTAGCCAGCAAGAACTTGGATTCAAGCTTTATCTTATATGATGAAAATACTGACCTTATGAACTGAGCTCTAATGCTAATGTTCATTTCATGGATGTTGAACTGTAGGAGGCAGAAGTCAATCAACTGGCCGTTCTGCCGAGTCTGACTCAGTATATTTTATTTTTCATTATTTTGGGGATGCTTTTGGGAAGGATAGGAGAGAGAATGAATATCAAAATTAGAGGTTGGGATAAGAATATAAGGGAGAGTTGAAGCTTTTTTTTTTTTGTAGTAGGAGGGGATATGGAGAACAGGTTAGAAAGAGACTAGTTTTTTTGTTATTTGGGGTTTGAAAATATTCTTCCAAATTCTTAAGCCCTCACAAACTACAAATAAGTATGGCTTTTGGAACCTAGTTAACATTCTCTGAAGGCACTGAATAAAATTGTGAGTTATATTATATTCACTTTTATTGGCATATAGCCTTGTTTCTTGAAGAAAATGAAAATCCCTTCTTGCAATCAATTCCTTACGTAGTCTTCCTTGAAAAAATAAAAATACAAACACTCAGAGTATCCAGTATGCATTCTTTTGTGAAAAATTTATAAGGGAACATATCATAAGGCAAACAGCTTAATAAGCAAGGAATTTTCCTGTGCTTATTTCTGTAAAAACTCTAGTATTATTTTTATTCCTAGTTTGGTGACAAGCAATATGTTCTCTTGGCTTTTGTTCAGGGGTAAAGTTTGCAAAACCGCCTGTTGGTTTCTTTCATTGTTATTGTTGCCGCTGGACGAGCTTTCACCACCACTGTATCACCCCATCAACCTCCTGAATACACCCATTCATCTAAGAAAAGCGTTAATTCCAAGATAACCTTTGCCATCTGGACTCTACCACAGTGTTAGGACAGAGACTCAAACAAGAGACAGCGGTGGTGAGTTGGAAATAGCTTATTTTCCAAGAAACTCCATTTCCTTACTTATGTTGCACTCGAAGAGGAGTGAAACCAGACCAAAATATTGTCCCCAGCACGCCCTGATTTTAATAGGTGGTCCTCCTAGGCATCTGACCACTCCCAAGCTCTTTCTGTCTTACTCTCTGTTGCTCTTTATACAAAGCTTTAAAATGAATTAGGAACTCTGCTGGTTCCTCCCAAGAGAAAAAGAATCCGCCGGCGGCAACTACCAGCACCACATTGTTTACCAGAACATAAAGTTCGGTAGAAATCCCACAGTGACGTCATCCCCCAGCACTTGCTGATGAAGCTGGAGATGTTTCCAAGACATTTTCAACTGGATTGGGCACTCTTTTGCAGGAAATGGTCAACCAGCTCTCACATCAAAGGCCTTTCCTTTACTAGGTTGTGTTTAGCTCATAAAAGAAGTGGAAAGTAACCTAAATCATAGACTCAGTCTAAACTGGTCCTGAAAGGATTCCAAAAGAACTTCTTGTGCTGGGATTAATTTTCTATGGGTTGATTAGTTAACTATAATTGCTGATATTTAGGTGAATCTCCTTTTGAAAAATTGTTAAACTAGGAGAGTCATGCTATGGGAATATAAAAAGGCTTAAGGAGACTAATACATGCATAACACACAAAAATAGTCCTGAAGAGAGACTAGTTATGCTGGAGGTCAAGCCACAAATGGTTTGGAAGGAAAACTGTCCATATTGATAGAGAGCATCATGTGCAGCTGGGAGCTGAAAACTAGGATCAAAGAAATAACCTTTCAAAAGATTAAAAGATTAAAAATTTAGAAACATTTATTTAGAAGGAAAAAGCTACCTGGAGAGGAAGTAACATGGTATATGCCACCCAAGGCACTATACTTTTACTTGTTTTTTTTTAATCTATTATGGTAAAGGATGCTATATTCTAATTGTAAACAATGCTAAAGCAGATATAGAGATATAGACACATTTCTATTAGCAGAAATACATTAGGGCTTCCCAAGTGACTCAGTGGTAAAGAATCTGCCTACTAATGCAAGGGACACAGGTTTGATCCCTGATCTGGGAAGATCCTGCATGCCATAGGGCAACTAAGCCCATGTGCCACAACTACTGAAGTCCAAGAGTCTTGAGCCTATGCTTCGCAACAAGAGAAACCACCACAATGAAAAGCCCACGTGCCTCAGCTAGAGTAGGCTCTGGCTCACCAACAGAGAAAAGCCTGTGTAGCAATGAAGACCCACACAGCCTAAATAAATAAATAAAATTGTATATAAAAAGTACATCATAATCTTGATCTCTCTTCTATCAAGGAAATTGTTGGTTGACACTAAACATATCCTTTTGAAATTATTATATAATTTAAATAGATGATCAAGCTAAATTTAGCAAAGACTCATTACCAACATGAAAAATGTTTGAATATTTTAATACCACTTAGGAAAACTGAGACAGAAATACAGCCTTTAAGAGTTAGAAGACCTATAGCAAAGTTTGGTTTTCTTATAAACTAAGGATAACTATTTACTTGAAGAATCTATTTTAATGACAAAATAAACTAACTTTAAAGATCTTCGTAAATGATAATGATGATGACTAAAACAATAGGCTAAGTTATACTGAGTGCTTGCAATATGCCAGGCACTACTGTCACGTGAACTAGTTCCTTTAATTTTTACAACTCTCTTGTAAAAGAAGTACTATCCTAATAACCATTTAACATATAAAGTGAATCAAGGAAAGGTTAAATAGTTTGCTCAAGGTCGTTTAGCTATTAAGTAGAAGAGTTCGAATTTAAATTTGGGACTTCGGTTTCCAGAGCTACTTCCCACTGTAAAGTGCATATTGAAATATTAGGAAAAACAAAATACAGTGTGTTTTGCCTAAAGACCACCTACGTAGTAAACACAAGTACTCGAATGGGGCTTAGGCGATCACAGTGGGAAGCACCATTGTCATGTTGAGAAAAGTCTTTGAGTGTCTGTAGGGAGTGATAGAGCCATTCACAGCATGAGAAGATTACTTAAGTGTCTAATTTACATAATCTTTAATAACATTTTATTAGGTGTTTGAATCTTAGACTTTTTTCTCTTAGCAAGATTCAGGAAGTCATAAATAGCCAGAGTTACAGATGTAACATCCGGAAGAGGATCCTTAGCTGAGCCTCCTAAAAGGTTCCTTGTTAGGTCAAAAGGAACAAAATATTCATTATCTGCTGCCCTTCATTTTCAATTGAAATTAACCTAAGAGACTTTCAAAACAAGGAAGCTTGCAGTAGCACAAGTGGAAAGATTGGCTTGGATTGCTATCCTCTCATATTATGGCCAGAGGAGTTTTTTTTTTTTTTTTCTTTCCTCTTTATTTTGAGAAGACATTTGTGATTCTTTCCATAAGCTGAACACAGATTTACCCTGGAGAATGACTCCCACATGCCACTGATCTGAGAAAGTGATATGATATCTTGATGCTTTCATATTTCCCACTATGAGGAATAATAATTTGGGAAGTGTTTTAAATTAGTACACAATGCAGTTATCTTGAAAAAGTTACCATAAGACCGTAGAGGAAATAAACACAACACCAAATAACCCCCATGTTAAGACGTAGCAGCAGACTTGCAGTGATAATCCGGGAACATTTCATTCATTATAAAATGTTAGACGCCATATTTCAAACAAGATAGGACTCTGTACTTACTCTCTGCCCAAGCCAAAACAAAATGCCTTAAAAGCCACAGATATCGTATTTCTATCTTAAACAAAAACCTTTGTAGCATCTCTGTAAATCATACACAAGAACTGTCTATGATAAAAAAGTAAATTTACTTCAAATAAGATTGGCATTTTAAATATTTTTCAAATTTCCATTATAAAATACATCCTAACACAGAATAGCATCCTACAGGAATATAAACTTTCACAAGACATATGTTACCATTGCAAATACTTTCACTCTGCTTTATAGCGGCACATATATAAGTAGCAGGAAAGAAACAAAACTGGAATTCTGGTTTCAGAGATGACACCAAATGTGAAAGATGAAGAAAACATCTGAAGCCTAAGGCTTAATATGCTTTTCTTTCATATTCACAAGAAATGTGATAGGTAGCTTCCCTTCCCAGCCACAATGAAGAAATTGGTAGTGATGAACTCATCTGGCTGCAAACAATGGAAAAATGGTACAATATTTGAAGCAATTGCTCTTAGATATTGGAAGACACTAAACACAGAATCCTGGTCTCTGAGAGGGAGGAATCTCTTGATGAGAGCTCCCTGATTATCCCACATCTCTGCACAGACACAGGGAAGTGAAGCTAAAGCAGCTCACAGTGGTCTCGCCAAGATAAGGAGGAAGATGCTCTTTAGGGCTGATGGAGTGGCTAGAATTTTGAAGGATGCTCCTCAACAGAAGAGAACTGGAACCTGCATAAAGAAGAAACAACATCTTCGACAAAGGAGGCAAGAATATACAATGGAAAAAAGACAACCTCTTTAACAAGTGGTGCTGGGAAAACTGGTCAACCACTTGTAAAAGAATGAAACGAGAACACTTTCTAACACCATACACAAAAATAAACTCAAAATGGATTAAAGATCTAAATGTAAGACCAGAAACTATAAAACTCCTAGAGGAGAACATAGGCAAAACACTCTCCGACATAAATCACAGCAGGATCCTCTATGACCCACCTCCCAGAATATTGGAAATAAAAGCAAAAATAAACAAATGGGACCTAATGAAACTTAAAAGCTTTTGCACTACAAAGGAAACTATAAGTAAGGTGAAAAGACAGCCCTCAGATTGGGAGAAAATAATAGCAAATGAAGAAACGGACAAAGGATTAATCTCAAAAATATACAAGCAACTCCTGCAGCTCAATTCCAGAAAAATAAATGACCCAATCAAAAAATGGCCCAAAGAACTAAACAGACATTTCTCCAAAGAAGACATACAGATGGCTAACAAACACATGAAAAGATGCTCAACATCACTCATTATCAGAGAAATGCAAATCAAAACCACAATGAGGTACCATTACAAGCCAGTCAGGATGGCTGCTATCCCAAAGTCCACAAGCAATAAATGCTGGAGAGGGTGTGGAGAAAAGGGAACCCTCTTACACTGTTGGTGGGAATGCAAACTAGTACAGCCGCTATGGAAAACAGTGTGGAGATTTCTTAAAAAACTGGAAATAGAACTGCCATATGACCCAGCAATCCCACTTCTGGGCATACACACTGAGGAAACCAGATCTGAAAGAGACACGTGCACCCCAATGTTCATCGCAGCACTGTTTATAATAGCCAGGACATGGAAGCAACCTAGATGCCCATCAGCAAATGAATGGATAAAGAAGCTGTGGTACATATACACCATGGAATTTACTTCAGCTGTTAAAAAGAATTCAAAATGTGAAAACCAGTCCTAATGAGATGGATGAAAGCTGGAAGCCCATTATACAGAGTGAAGTAAGCAGAAAGATAAAGAACATTACAGCATAATCTAAACATATATATGGAATTTAGAAAGGTGTAACGATAACCCTATAATGGCAAAACAAGAAGAACAGGAATACAGAACAGACTTTTGAACTCTGTGGGAGAATGTGGGGGTGGGATATTTCAAAAGAACAGCATGTATACTATCTATGGTGAAACAGATCACCAGCCCAGGTGGGATGCATGAGACAAGTGCTCGGGCCTGGTGCACTGGGAAGACCCAGAGGATCGGGTGGAGAGGGAGATGGGAGGGGGGATCGGGATGGGGAATAAGTGTAAATCTATGGCTGATGATATCAATGTATCAACCCACTGGAAAAAAATAATAAGAGAAGAAAAAAAAAAAAAAAGAAAATGCTCATAAAAAAAAAAAAACAAAACCTAACCAAATGGACCCTAATGAAACTTAAAAGCTTTTTTGCACAACAAGAAACTATAGCAAAGGTGAAAAGACAGCCCTCAGATTGGGAGAAAAATAATAGCAAACAAAGCCCAACAGACCAAAGGATTCTTCAAAAATTACAACAACTCCTGAAGCTCAATTCCAGAAAAATAAATAACCCAATCAAAATGGGCCGATCTACAGACATTTCTCCAAAGAGCTACAGATGGCTAACAACACAGAAAGATGCTCAACATACCTCATTATCAGAGAAATGTAAATCAAAACCTCAATGGGTACCATTACACGCCAGTCAGAAGGCTGCTATCCAAAAAAGTCTACAAGCAATAAATGCCGGAGAGGGTGTGGAGAAAAGGGAACCCTCTTACACTGTTGGTGGGAATACAAACTAGTACAGCCGCTATGGAGAACAGTGTGGAGATTCCTTAAAAAGCTGGAAATAGAACTGCCATATGACCCAGCAATCCCACTCCTGGGTATACACACCAAGAAAACTAGATCTGAAAGAGACACGTGTACCCCAGTGTTCATCGCAGCACTGTTTATAATAGCCAGGACATGGAAGCAACCTAGATGCCCACCAGCAGACGAATGGATAAGAAAGCTGTGGTACATATACACAATGGAATATTACTCAGCCTTTAAAAAGAATACATTTGAATCAGTTCTAATGAGATGGATGAATCTGGAGCCCATTATACAGAGTGAAGTAAGCCAGAAAGATAAACACCAATACAGTATACTAATGCATATATATGGAATTTAGAAAGATGGTAACGATAACCCTATATGCAAAACAGAAAAAGAGACACAGATGTACAGAACAGACTTTTGGACTCTATGGGAGAAGGCGAGGGTGGGATGATCTGAGAGAACAACATTGAAACATGTATATTATCAAGTGTGAAACAGATCACCAGTCCAGGTTGGATGCATGAGACAAATGCTCAGGGCTGGTGCACTGGGATGACCCAGAGGGATGAGATGGGGAGGGAGGTGGGAGGGGGTTCAGGATGGGGAGTACATGTAAATCCATGGCTGATTCATGTCAATGTATGGCAAAAACCACTACAATATTGTAAAGTAATTAGCCTCCAACTAATAAAAATAAATGAAAAATAAAAGAAGAAACAACAGAAATCTGCAGCAACATCCCTCTAAGACTTCTGATAAATACTAACATATGCACGCCGTAGAGCTTCTGCAGTGGCTCAGCAGTAAAGAATCCTCCTGCAATGCAAGAGATGTAGGAGATGTGGGTTCGATCCTTGGGCTGGGAAGATTCCCTGGCGGGGAACATGGCAACCTACTCCAGTATTTTTGCTGGAGAACCCCATGCACAGAGGAGTCTAATGGGCTACAGTCCACAGGGTCACCAAGAGTTGGACATAACTGAAGCAACTGAGCATGCATTCATGCTTGGGGCAAGATCTGTGAGGTATCGCAGAGTGGAGCTACTAGGGAGCTGGGCCTGGAGTGAGGACAACAGGCGGACACGGGGCGGGGAATTGTAGGGGTTCTGACCAGCCAGAGTAGACACTGAGTTCTGGGCTTGCCATTGAGATCTGAAAATCACCACACTTTAGGATTAAGGCCATTCTTTTCCTAGAGTAAGGGGTACACAAAACTTGCCCTTACAAATCTTAATGACAAGCCTTGAAAGAATCAATTGCTTTATAAGTACCTATAACTTCCTACAGAACAAAATTCAATATTTATTAAAGGAAGACAGCAAAATTCAGATTCTCAGCAAGATAGAATTCACAAAATCTAGCACACCAAAAAAAAAAAAAAAAAATACACCAAATGTGCAAAGGATTAGAAAAATTTAACTTGCAACTAGAAAAAAGGTTGATAGAGGCAGATCTGAAATGACAAAAGGTGTTGGAATAAGCAGACAAGCTAATACTCCAAGACACCTCTTTTGTATATTCAAGTCCTACTCAACCTTGAAGACTCAGGCCTTGGAAACAATAGTTTTATTCACTTAAATGAACAGTAAGTTTTTGAAAGCAGGGGCCATAATTGTCTCTAACAGAGAAGACAATGTGTTTCTAGCAGAAGTCATTAAGAGTATAGCAGTAGAGCTTACCAAGCTAAAAATTAAAAAAAAAAGAATAAAATATCTATTATCAAAGGAGTCAAAGGAAAAAGGTCAATATAATGACTAGGTAGATGATAAATTTCAGTAGAAAACTGGAACTGAAAAAGACAACCAAAAGAAGCTTTTAGAACTGAAATTTTCAATATCCTAAATTAAGAACTTACTTGGTGGGGTTTGGCAATAGATTTGACATGGCAAAAGAAAAATTATGTGACAATGAAAACTGGAAAATAAAAACTATACAAAATTGACACACAAAAATAAAAAGCTTCTAAATATTCCCTGCAGACCTCTGTAAAAATTTACAAGTTAATTCTGAAACATATGTGAAAATGTGAAGGATATAGAATAGCCAAAAAACTCTTAAGAAAGAACAATTTGGGGGGATTATTTAAGTTTTGTTATAAAGCTTCAAAAATCACGATAATATACTATTACCATATCAAAAACACACACAAAATAATTTTATGTCTCAGACCTAGTGTAAAAGTGAAGACTACAAAGTTTTCAGAAGCAAACATAGAATATCTTTGCAACCTTGGGGTAAGCAAAGATTTCTTACATAGGATATTGAAAAGAATGACTATAAAAATATTTTTAATAAATTAGACTTCATCAAATGAAAACATTTGCTCACCAAACATGTATTTATAAAATATATTCATTAAAGTGTATTATAAATTACATTAATATATTATAAAGATATACAAGTAATATATACTTACTTGTATTTTATTATGCTTCTTCCAAGCTACACACAGAAAGAAACAAGGAATCGTATGCAAAAATATGTGAAAAAAAACACTACAGATTAGTCAATTGATTATAGAGTTCAGCAATAAACAGATAACCCAGTGAAAAAGAAAAAACACTTGAGCAGACACTTGATCAAGGGAAAACATACAAATGGACACATAGTACATGATTACTCATCAGTGAAACTTGGTAACACCACAGTGAAGTATCACCACATACCCATTAAAAGGGCTAAACTTAAAAAAAAAAAAAAAAAAACAGCAAAAAACTGAAAAAAATATGACAAGGATGTGGAACAACTGAAACTCATACTTTGTGGGTAGAAATGCAAAGTGGGAAAGCCACTTTGGAAAACAGCTTGGCAAGTTCTTCTAAAGGTAAACATATACCTACCCTCTGACCCAGCAATTCCACTCCTAGCTCTTTAGTCAAGAGAAATAAAAATGTGTCTTCACAAAACTGCTTGAACAAAAATATCTGCAGGGGTTTTAGTCATAGTAGACAAAACCTGGGAACAACTAAAATGTTAACCAACAAGAGAATGGATAAACAAATTGTGGATTTTCCAAACAAAGGAACGTTACTCAGAAATTAAAGGAAATGCCCATTGCAACTTGGATGACCTTCCAAACACATCAGGCTAGGTGAAAGAAGCTGGCCATAAATAAAGTATACTTTGCATAATTCCATACATATGAAGCTCTACTACAGGAAAAGTAATCTACAGTGAAAAAACCCACAACAGTGGTTTATGTTGTGGGAGGAGATTGATAGTACAAAGGTACAAGGGTACAAAGGGAATTCCTAGCTAATTGGCTTTTTTTTTGTCTATACCTTGATCTAGTGTGGGTTACATAAAGAGAGTACACTTGTCAACTCATCCAACTCTATCATGTAATATCATTGTACTATATACAAATAATGCCCCCCAAAGAGATCTATTAGTGTCATTTCCAAGGAAATGCAAATTAAATTCACTGTATTTCCACAGTGAAATACACCTACTAGGCACACCTACAAGAATGGTTAAAATTAAGGAGACAGATAATGCCAAGTACTGGCAAGAAACTAGAGCATCTGGAATTCACACATTTTGCTGATGGGAATGCAAAGTGTTATAGTGACTTTGGAAAATGGTTTGGCAGTTTTTTATAAAGGTAAACATACACTCACCCTATGACCATTCCTAGGTATTTATTCAAGAGTAGTGAAAACACATCCATGCCATGACCTGTTCACTGCAGTTTTACTGTAACAGACAAAACCCCAAATGTACATCACTGGGGAATGGATAATTAAATTTTTGTATAGCCATATATTGGAATAATAATTAGCAGTAAAAAGAAGTAAATGCTGAGAGGGTCAACAACAGGGATGAATCTTAAAAACATCATACCGAGTGAAAAAAAACCAGTCCAAAAGGCTACCTGCTGCTTGATTCCATGTCTCAGAAAGACAGACTGAAAGAGACAGAAAGCAGATTCCTGGTACCAGGGGCTCAAGAGTGATGAATGGAGTCGACAACAAGGGAGCAGGGGACATTTTTTGGCGTGATGGTGATATATACTTTTATTGTGTCTTGTTGTATACAGTTTTCAAACTCAACTTAAAAGGGTAAATTTTAGTGGATTTAGTTATACCTCAAGAAAAAGGCAAGTAATTTGAATATTCAATGTAAGATTTTTACTTCTGAAGTGGTATACTATATCCCTATCCTGCTTAGGGTCAGCAACTGTGAAGACTCAGGCAGGAGGAGAAAAAAGTGACAGGGCCTAAAGCCGTAGGTCATAAGAGAATCACATAAATCTCGCGGCCTCAGTTTGGGGCCAGCAAGATCTCTGGTTAACACCGTATTCCAGTCAAGTCTACATTTCTGGAAAGCTTTCTGTCAATCACTGTGCCAGTGATGAGTGGGTTACAGAGGAAAGAAAGTGACACATCCCTGTCACCCAGGACTTCACAGTTTTAAGAAACTGACAAGCTCATCATTCACATAATGAGAATAGGATCATGAATAAGCTTACATATCTCTTTTCATGCCTTAAAGTGGTGCCTAGAAGCTCTGTTCTGTGTCAATAAGGCATATTCTTCCAAGGAGCATATTTTTTTTAAGCAAAGTGTATCAGAGAGGATAACAAAAAGTAGGGTTTTACTAAAGCGAGCCTAATTGCTTACAATTTGAAAAACAAGTTGTATGGCAGCTCTTCCGGGTTCACACAAATGAGAAAGGGCCATTTTTTGATACTTTCAAAGAACTCTTTTTGAATCAGAACACCTGATTCAAAGGTAGGACAGGCAACAGCAGGATTTCAATAAGAGAGGTTATTTCAAAGGGAGACTGGCAGGATGAAAGTCAGGAGGGATGTTTCATTCCGTAAACAGTGGCTGCAGTAGAAGCTGTGAGCTGAAGATGAAATCTGAGTTCCAGTTAAGCCATGTTTTCACACTAATGACAGAACAATAAATGAGAGACAGAAGGCCCAGTGGGGACTGTGGTCCTGAGCAAGTGTATGGGACGGCAGCTGGGCGCTGGGCGGTTTACATTGTGAGTAGCAGCGCTGGCCCTGCTCTACGGGGGCCTGAGTTTGAATCCAGTTTGAATTCAGGTTCTGAGCAGCTATGTGACTTTGGGTAAGTTACCAATGACCTGGTGTGAATCGTGCTCCTTAGTGCCCGACTCTTTGTGACCCCATGGACGGTAGCCCACCAGGCTCCTCGGTTCATGGGATTTTTCAGGCAAGAATACTGCAGTGGGTTGCCATGTCCTCCTCCAGGGGATCTTACTGACCCAGGGATCACACCTGTGTCTCCTGCACTATTAGGCAGATTCTCTACCTGCTGAATCAACTCAATTTCTTTGTCCAGGTTATTTGGGGAGGAGAATTAACTAAACATGAGCTCGTTTTGCAGATTTAAAAGATAATTATGTGCGGTCCTCATTACAGAGTTCCTGGCACATCAAGTTGTAATTATTATTAATTCAAGGAGCATGGGATCAAGAATCAGAAGGTGTAGGTTCAAGTGTAGGGTGATAGGCTACCCTGGCTTGCCAGAGACATTTTCCTTCTTCTAGCACCAAAATTCTGGTGCCCCGGGAAACCCCAATCCCAGGCAAGTTGGACCAGTGATCTCCCTAGTTCTAGATCCACCTCTGACTGACTGTAATCTTGTCCATATTTCTTAAATTGGGGTCACAATTTCCTATCTGTAAAATGGGAATGATAAAAGCAGATTTCTACAATGATGAAAATATACCTGAGAAGAAATCTTTGTAATCTAAAAGATATTTTAAAATATTAACTGTTGTTATCAATAGCACATTTGTCAGTCTTCTTCTAAAGACCCCAAATTATTTTTCTCTTTCAGCTTTTGCTCAATTTATTTTTCTTACCCAGAAAGCCCTTCTACTTTTCCTCTGTTTTCCACTGATGACCTCTCTTGTCCTCTCAATTTTTTCTTTCAGTTTTGCTCTTTTTCTAACTCCGCAATTTATGTCTAATAGGTAGGAGATTCTTCCCAATGTCAAACTCTTTTCTATCAGCTCTCTACTTAGACTGGTCCTAGTTTTAGATGCACAGAAATTTGTGTGAGTGTGTGTCGTAGAAAGTAGGGGCTCAGTTGAGAACATATAAGCACTTTTACATCATTCACTTTTAAAAGTTTCTTCTAGTTTGAAATTCTATAGCTCAAATACTCTGACTTCTTTTTAAAAATATTTCCACATATGCTTTCAGCCCACAAATCCAAAGGGTCATTAAATATAAACACATGCAAACCACAAATACGAGACACATATGAAATTTTAAAATTTCTAGTAGCTAAGTATTTCTAGCAGTTAAAAAAATGATCATTTCAACCTAGAACTCATATAAAATTATTCATGAAATGGTTTCTTTTTTAAATCCCAGTTCTTGGTATGTATGACCTATGGTGGACAAGATCATCCAGTTGGAGAAAAATTCGCCACCCATCTAAAATCAAAGCACATGCTGGGCTTGCTTATGCTTTTCCCCTGAACAGCTGTGGGTATGGAGATTTAACAGACCACCTAGAATTTTCCTGCCACAGTTAATTACTCATAGGGACCGCTTATGACTTAATTAGAGCTCTCCAATCTTATTGCAAATAAAGACTATGTTTAATGAGATGTTCACTGCAATTATTGAATCCTTTTTCACAATCAAATGTTTTTGCTTTTTCCTTTTATTCTAATGTTTTAAATATTTTTCCTCCAGTGTAAAGATTTATATATACTGGCCTGGTAGAGCTTTGTGCAATCAACTATATAATTACTAGTATGTAACTATATGCTAACTTATTAGTTAATAACTTATTTTTTAACTCTTGCTTATTTATGCTTCTGATACAAGAATGTAGGTTAATTATACAGAGTAATACTCTGATATGTTTTAAAAAGTATGGGATCATTCTTAGAGAAATTTTCTTTAGATCATGAAGTAATATTCTTGGCTGTGTAGAAGTCATGTAATCAAACAAAGTTTAAAAATACAGTTAGCGAGTATTCGGATGTATCCATAGGCTGTACCTATGTTCCTAAAGCAGTGCCTGTGACCCTGGTTTGTAGAGAAGTGGGACTCATGGGTGTCAAGACTGTGCCAATGTCATCTTAGCACAAGACACTGGTAGATGTGAAGTTGGATGCTTGCTAGGTGTTGTAGTGAGTCTTCTTTGGGATTTATGCTTCATACCCTCCCTAGTGTGAACTCATCTGTAGTCACAGTTTTGACTGATATTGTACGTCAGGCTCAGACATCCTTCGTAAATTTCAAGCTTGTATTTCTAATGGCAATATCAAGCCTTCTCACCTGTTCCCATAGACACCTCAAAAGCAATACACCAATCAGGGATCTGGGTTGCAAGCAACAGAGACATGTTCTGGCTTATGTCAGCAGTTAAGGGTGTTAAGAGGGATAATTGGTAGCTTCTGCTATACGTAAGCAGGAAGAAGGGCTAGATGTGGTCTCCTCATCCAAGACCCTCTCCTGAGATCACATCTGCTTGTTTGTTGAGGATCCCAATGGTGCAGCTGCAGACTTTTAGATGCTGACCCTTCCATTCTTCTCCCTACCAGCCCTGGGCTCTGCATCTTACCTTACCACTGGTCCCTGTTGCCCAGATATCTCATTTTCCATAGCAACTGCAGAGAGCAGTTAAAAAATTATATAGACAACATAAAAAATATAAAGATGGAAAAATAACATGTATTACTGTGAAATATCATACACAGAGAAGACGGTATAAATACTTATGTACAATTTAAAGAATGTTAATAGAGGACCCAGTTATCCTCCATAAGCATAGGAAGAGAACATTACAGCACCACATCTTTGATGTTCCTTCTGTTTTTTCTCCATATTCACATCCCCCTTCCATCTATCCAGAGGAAACATCCATCTTGAAAGTAGTATTATCATTACCTTCCTTTTTCTTCTTCACTAGACCCATCCATATAGATATTCCTCAAACAATCTGTTATTTCCTGTTGTTTGGTCTTGAACTTTATGCAAATGGACCCAGTTTGGATCCTTGTGCTTCCTTCTTCCAAACTTATATATTTCCAAGCTTTCTCCATGGATGTAGCTGTATTCTTTTCATTTTTACTGTGGTATGGTACTCTAATGTGTGAATATACTACAACAGGTTTATCTTTTCTGTTGTTGGTAAGATACTTGGGTTGTTTCCATTCTTTATTTTTAACTATTAACAATGATAGTCTTATGAACAGTTACCCACATATGTATAATAGTTTCTCCAGATAAATACATAGGAGTAAAATAGCTGGCTTGTAAAATAGATATGATTTATAATTTTCTAAGGAAATTGAATTAATTCATATTCCAATGAGCAGTTGATGAGCCTTTTTGTTTCTCTGTAATACTTGAAATTGTTGGATTTTTACATTTTTGCCAATTTGGTAAATGTAAAATAATATCTCCTACAAACTTAACTTTGCATTTCCTGATTTCTGGTGCAGTGGAGCATCTTTTCAAATGTTAGTGGGCCATTTTCTATTTTCTCTGCCGTGATATGTCTTTTCAATCTTTTGCCCATGTTTCCTCTATGGGGGAATTAGTTCTTTTTCATATTGAGTCTTTCTAAGAACATGATATATATCTTTTTATTAAGGTTATAGTTAAAACCTTCCAAAACTGTTTATTCAATAAATTTCATCATTTTCTCTTTTAAAAAGTCTTGTATATGTTTTGTAGTATTGTTAGGTGCTTTATACTTTTCTATTAAATTATAAATGTAAATTAAAATTACATTGTCTGCTTTTTTCCATGTGTATAGAAATGGAATTGATTTTGTATATTCAATTTTTAGTAGACCTGAGCATGATAGAGTAGCTTTTATTGGACAAAACTTCCTTTTCTGATAATAACTAGATCAGCCTAGTTGACTGAAAGCACTATAGAACAATAAGAACAAGTAGAAAATGGAATGATAATTATCCTTGAAAGATAATTATTCCTTGAAAGAAGGGGGGCTCCATATTTCTTTGGGGTGCCAGGGAAGAAGTGTGGAAAAGCACAATTTTACTGGCTTAAGGAAGCAAGAAGTCAGAGTTCAGGGCTGCAAGAAGAAATAGAACTATTAATAGAACTCCAAAAGAGAAAAAGCCACATGGGAGAAACCCTAAAATCTGTGTAAAAAGTCCTCTTAGGTTGTTGGCTGACTCTTAAATTGTGTATGAACAGGAAGGGTCTCCAAGAATTCTAGAGGAAGCAGCACAAAGCTGAAGGCAGGAGTTAAACCAGAACTAGCAGAGATTTCCTGGTGTGAGAAGTTCACCAACTATGGGGTTACATCAGTTATTTTCCTCTTGACTTACCGAGTCATTCTTCTCTTACCAAGCTTTTTCTGAGCTGGCAAGAGAAAGTGGGATGGGCAATTAAGAATCATTTTAACTGGTTCAGTTGGGTTACCCTATCAACTGTAATGAGGAAGTTAAAAATGCACGTGGGCTCAAGAGACATCTCATTAACCACATTGGCAAAATGACACCCTGAGAAAAGCTGAGAGGATTAAAAAGAAAGCCTCATTAAAATCCAAGTCAAAATAAGAAATGTAAATATTCACATCATTGAAAATATTTGTGTGATTGCATTTTGTGAGGACACTG
Source organism: Cervus canadensis (assembly GCF_019320065.1). Taxonomy (NCBI): domain Eukaryota; kingdom Metazoa; phylum Chordata; class Mammalia; order Artiodactyla; family Cervidae; genus Cervus; species Cervus canadensis. The sequence continues at coordinate 9,539,640 of NC_057418.1, read as the reverse complement.
TGTTAAGTATGTTCATACTGTTTTTTCCAGTATAGCTTACAGAGAAAATGATACATATTCCAAAATCTAAAATCCAACAAAAACTAGCAAAATAGGAAAGACGTTTGGAACTTTTTCCTCATGGAAGGTTTTACATATAAGGTCAATTCTCAGCAGAGGAGACTGGGTTGGCAGGAGCTGTGAGTTTTGGTGGGGAGTGGGGGAGTGTAGCACGCAGAATGTTTAGAGGGCTGAGACCCAGACTGATCAAATGTTGGCCAAATATCAAGCAATAAGACAAGAGCAGAGCCTGGCACTTCTCCAACACTGTAACACTGAAACCAGTAGATCCATAAGCAGACCAATGGGTACAATTTTTGATGACTGTTTTGTAAAGAACTTTATATTGAGATTTCTTAAAAATAAAATTTAAGATACCTTGAAAAAAATACTGATTTTTTCTCTTGCCATTATATGGGAGAAGTTCTCTAAAAGGCTCTTTGTTAAAAGCTTCTTAGTGCCCCCATCACAGGACCAGACTGAAATGTCCTCTGAGTTGCCACCAGGGCCCTGTTCTGCTGGGTCCCTTATCATGTCATTCTGAGCACACGAACTGAATTGTCTATTTCCAAGCAGCCAGAAAGGGAGGACTGGACTCCTGAAGCAGCAGCACCCAATTGGGAAAACAGAGCTGAAGAATTCTGAATGCACAGGGTTCCTGTTTATAAAGTGAACGACGAGGAGGAGGAGAATTATAGGGCCACAGAAGTTCTGAGAGGGAGCTTTGCTTTCTGTCCTTGTTCTGCCGCTCCCCCAACAATCCAGCAAAATGATGTCTGCTAACACTGCTCACAGAGCGACCGGCGTGCATTCCAGCTGCCCGCCACACAATCAGTCCTTTCTTGCAGAAAAAGGCCTGAGATTCATGCTGGCTTTTGCACAGTGCATTGCGCGTCATGTTGGCCCACTCCCCACGCCCTTGCACCCACACAGAGAAAGAAGGAGAAACATGGTAAGACTGCGCTCACTGATGGTTACAAAGGCCTACAGGCCCCCGTTGGCCTGACCACGTGCAATTTCAACTTTGGTGACATTTGCATATTTGTGATATTTTTTATGAAACAATGATAATCCAAAAATAAATAAGAAAGGATAATGAATTCTCTGGAAGAGAAGTCCATGTAATGATTATCCTGAAAAGACAGTGTTGAATGTTTTAAGTGTTTGTGTGTGTGTTAGTCACTCAGTCGTGTCTGACTCTTTGCAACCCTATGGACTATAGCCTGCCAGTCTCCTCTGTCCATGGAATTCTCCAGGCAAGAATACTGGAGTGGCTTGCCATTCCCTTCTCCAGGGGATCTTCTTGACACAGAGATGGAATTCAGGTCTCCTACAGTTCTTTCCTTGCAGGAATCCTGCAGGCAGATTCTTTGCTTTCTGAGCCACTAAGTTTAAAGATTTTGGAATCTGGTTGGTCTTTCTCTTTTCTTACATTCCTCATGCTCAATTTACTTATCAACTATTTTTTTTATACATATGCATTAATTGGTCATAGCTGAATCAGGGGTGTTATGTGTATGCGTGTATATATATACACACATACATGTGTGCATGTATCACATTATTTGTTAGAGAATTAATCAGTTTAAAAAAATAGAATTCTTTAACCAGAAAAATAAATCCGTATATAATTACTAAATGGGACATTCTACTTGGGAAAATTTCTCATATATGTTAGCGGCACTTTGGTCAGTTTTTCATTTTAGTTCTTACACTTTATTTTTTTTTTTTTTTGGCCATGTCTTTCGCCATGCAGGATCTTAGTTCCCTGACCAGGGACTGAACCTGTACCCTCTGTATTGGAAGCACAGAGTCTTAACCACTGGACAGCCAGGGAAGTCCCATTTTAGTTCTCCCACTTTAAATCAACTTTTGTACTTGCTACATTAACATTACAATGTGATCAGGACAGGCTACATAATTTGCAGATCACAGAACAAAATGAAAATGCAAAGCCCCTTGTTCATTAAGGGGCTTCAAGGATTAAGGATTTCAAGATCCTACAACAGACTGTTAAACCAAGTAAGGACCCTTCTGAGCACTAAACCCTTCTGAGTGTTGAACCATGTATGGGGCCTATGCAACCTCATAGGTCGAGTGCCCATATTCAGCCCTGAATGGGACTTGCAGGAAGCTGAAAGCTCTAGAACCCAGATTTACAAAGGATAAATAAACTTTGCATCCAGAGAAGGTAGATGAACTCTTTGAGTTTAATGAACAGCATTGTGTGATATATAGCATTACTCATGACGGATGAATGGGATCAGCTGATCTCTGCTATCAGGTGTATACAGACCTGTTCAGAGATCTCTGTATATCCCAGGAGGGACTGAGAAGTTAAAAGCTGCATTCAAGCGGTATTGATTCTGTGATTAAAAGTAATACTATGTTTCTACAGAGGTCAAAAGTATTTCAGATCATAATATTTGATGTAATCTTACAATACACCTAACATATTGTTGGAAGACTCTGACATGATTGGGAAGACCGCTTTTAAGACCGTTTTGGGTGAGCCTTATTTAGAAATGTTATTTCTTATTGGAACGTCCATTTAAACATGCGGAAAATATCGACAAAAGTGACGGTGTCTATAAGCACTTTCGGGTTTTTAAGAACTTGTGGTGGCCCGGAAGGTGACAAAAATTTGCAAGTGCACAAGCAGTGTGGGCTATGTGTTAGGGAGAAAGGTTCTCTTGGAGATCCTCACTCTCAGAATCTGTATTCCAGCCTCATCAACAAGCGAACTGCTGTCCCCAGGCTAAGAGATGGTGTCCAGGGTCTCAGGAACATTTGTTTCCATTTCCAGGTGGAGATATTTACTTATACTAATTCACCACAAGATCAGGTGCTAGCTCTACTTTGCAACAATTTGGTCTTTGGCAAAGCAAAAGTTCTGGCCTTAAAAGTCTTGAAAAAGTCCAGTTTAAACATACAATTTCTTGCCCATTCCCTGTGGTATTTAAATATAAATAAGACATTTGGTGTGATGTGAACCAACTCTGAAAGGAGGACAATTTAAACCCAAACTGCCTTTATTCAGTTGGTAATATTTTTGAGGAAAAGTGTTCTATTCAAATAAAGAGGGGGAAAGTAGACTAACTTTAAATTTATACCACATTTTTATTATTTTGAAAAACTTAAAGTACTTACATATTCTTCATATATTTCACCTTTTAATATTTACAGATTGGTTTTTCTAGGATATCACATACTGGATGCCGATTTTAATTTCTACACAGACTCATGGAAAACTGCAATGTCACTCAAAATTTCTATTAATTCATCTAAAAATATCAGAGCTTATATGTAAAACATTGAATTCATTCACAATTGCTTTAAAAAGGAATTAGATGTTTTGATGCTGTTTTAGATCAAATGTGCTGTGCTTAATCGCTGTAATGTCCGACTTTTTGTGACCCCATGGACTGCAGCCCACCAGGCTCCTTTGTCCATGGGGATTCTCCAGGCAAGAATACTGGAGTGGGTTGCCATGATCTCCTCCAGGGGATCTTCCCAACCCAGGGATAGAACCCAGGTCTCCTGCATTGCAGGCAGATTTTTTACTTTCTGGGCCACCAGGGAAGCCCCTTAGATCAAATATATATTATTAATCAAAATTATGTGAAAATCTGTCCATGGACCACTTTGGACCTAGACTTGTCTGCAATCTTCTCAACACTGGGCCATGCAGACTACAGTGGAATATAATGATAGATGTTCTCAATACAGAAATTCCTTTTGGTGCCATCACCTCTAAAAAAATTCTCAGACCTTTCCAAATATTGGGGGCACTCGCGCATGCCCCCTGCTCTAGCCAAGACAGTAAACTGTAAGTATTTTGTTTATGCATGCTCATGGAGGTGGTGGGCTTCCCAGGTGGTGCTAGTGGTAAAGAACCTGTTTGCCAGTACAGGAGACGTGAGAGACAAGATTCAATCCCTGTGTCAGGAAAATCCCCTGGAGAAGGAAATGGCAGCCCATTCCAGTATATTTTGGGAAATCCCATGGACAGAGGAGCCTGGTGGGCTGCAGTCCACAGGGTTGCAGAGAGTCAGACACAACTGAGGCAAACAAGCATGAAGGTAGTGTGTATAAAGAAGAAAGTGCAAGTGGAGGAAACAGACAGACTGGATTAAAATTCAGACCTTTATCAGCTGTGTGATCTTTGGCACATGACGATATCCCTAAAACTCAGTTTCTTTGTCAATCAAATGTCACTGATAACAGCTTTGCACATTCAGGTTTTATATAAATTAAGAGATGTGGGTTGTCTAGCACAGGGTCTGAGCCAGCGCAGGTACAAACAAAATCTGGATTCCCTTCCTTATCTATTCATTTTGTTTCTATGTCTCTATTCCACATCACCTAGTAGCTGACTATTCTCAGAGTCAAGAATGGTCAAGTACCATTAAATGCTTCTTGAATGGAAAAGTAAACAAATTATTTGTGGATAGCACAGTGGTTAGATTTTGAAGCCAGATTGCCTGATTTGGAATCCGAATGCCACTTGTTCAGCTGTGTTACTCTGGGCAAATTACCTAACTTCTCAGATCCTCAGTTTCTTAATCAGTAAAATCAGGGGAATAATGACATCAACCTCACAGGGTTACTGTGAAAATTGAGCCATGCTGTATCTATCACATATTAAGAGGTATGTGACTGTTAACTATTCCTCTTCTTATAGTTATACTGTATTACATAGAATGCAATTACCAGGTCTATTGACTTTATTATGTGAAGCAGAGCTGAGGACAAAATACAAATTCTATTTTCTTGCCAGGAAAATTCTTTAAAATATTTTTAAGAGCTAAGCTAAGACATAAACCCAAGATGTGTAATAAAATCAATAGCAGGATGGGAGATCAAATCTCAGATCAAAATTAGGATAATTAGCTGTGTTTCTCCAGTTGTCCATCTAATGATTATTTATCAGCCATCTTTATTGAAATTAGGAGGAGGCTATGGCAAAAGGAATATTACTTAAATAGTGTTTGAGAGTCTCAAACATCCTGTGTTTCACATATAACTAAGTCCTGTTTTACTTGTGTAAAAAGGAGATCTTGCTTTATTTTCCACATTATGTCTACTGCTGAGTCAGGGCACAAAGAAGAACAAATTGTGTAATTTGAGTTGAGAGAAATCATTTTTGCAGTTGTTCTTTAAAAAGGAAAAAAAAAAAAAACAAAACCCTCACATAATGAGCCAAAACTTGCCTAGAGATGTGTGTGCTCTGCTCCATTGACGTCACTTGGAGGTTGTGTGGGCAGAAATTGGCTGACTTCCTCCAGCGTGTCTTTTGAAAACTGAACATACTGAAAAAAATGCACTCTTTTAATCTCCAACTAGAGTGGGGAGAGGAGCATCATAAGCAATTTTCCTGTTTACATCTAAACAAACACCTATAAAGCTCCGAGAGACACATTCACAGAATAAACCGTCTCCGTGTCCAGTAAAGGAAACAGTGTGTTTTCTGAAAAGAGAATTGAGGGTGTTACTGCTGAAGATGACTTTGTTCAATTTCTCCATTTTTCAGATATGGAAACTGAAACTCAGAAAGATTCAGAAATATTCTGAACGTCAGGCAGAGTCCAAGGAAGAATAAGAACCCAGACATTCTGCTTTCTAGTTCCTTGCATAGTTTAGGACTACTGGGCGTACAGTAACCAATGTTTCTCCATATTTATCTCTCATTATGTAAACTTAAGCACCGAAATGACTGTCCTTGGAAACTAGGGGCTTTGTGTCCTACGAAAGATATCAGTTGCTGACATACAACTAATGGAACATGGTGAGTATGAGCTGAATAGATTGTGGACGACTGGAGGCTGCTGGTTCCAGCTGCTTCCTGGAGATGTGGCTGGAGATCAACATGGAGCCTGAGCCTTTCATCTAGGCCCGTCTCAGTTCCATGAGACCTACTTCCCAAGGCTCAGAGAGGCTACCTCATAGGGACAAGAAGAAGGGAGTAGCCCCAACTTCAGCTCAGCTCCGCACCCTCTTTTAGGCTTATTCTTTCAAAGTTATGATCACTAATCAGTCGTGCATTCATTGAAAAATATTTATCAAATGTCTACTATGAACCAGGCTATGAACTTCCAGTAATTGTGAACATATTCAAAGTTTAAAGAATCATGTAATAAAATGTATAATTACTATTTCTCCCACCAAAGATCCCCTAGTCAATTTCAACAATCTTTCATCTCACATATAAAACTATAGAGAATATATCGATTTATTTTGCTCTGAGTATAGATTACTACCTATTATTTAACGAGCCTTGTAAATGTAAATTCATAGACAAAACACACTGCTGCTTAGTTTCATTCTGCTTCTTCCTAAAGAGAAGCATTTGTCATTGGCAATAGGTCACCTGCTCTGTGGCCATCTGGTTGAAGACCCTAGCAGGGGTTGCCACTTTAGTTTCTTTGATAAATGTCTGTGATGGTCAAGTTCATAGCAGTCCTGAAGGGGTGGTTCAATGTCGTCTTCTCCTCACTCCAGCCACTGGTGCTGCATACACTGTGATATCCAAAAATCTTTGGAAAAAAGGTTTGATAAGGCTTTACAAGTTCCTAGGGCATTCAGAATCATGGTGCCAAAGAGTCAGATGTTGAGAATAGAAGGTACTGCATCAACCTAACAGAAGTAATCCAGTTGAATATTACCTAGACACTAGAAATGGAGCTAAGAGGATTTCTCACTGATCACCTACACTGAAACAACTCTCGGAAAGTCCAAGGTCAATCAAATATTCTATCAATTGGAAATTTTGAGTATGGAAAGCTATTCTAGAAGTGCAGATTTTGAAAAAAAAATCATAGAATAAGGAAATTATCTACAGATACATAAAAAAATAATCACTGTTACAACTGAGGATTCCTAAAACAGGCAGCAAGTAGATATACCTTCCATGAAATAAGAGCAGAAAGACATGAGGATACAAAAAAGCGAAAAAACAAAAAACAAAAATCAGGATCAAAACCAAAGACAACAAATTGAATTAAAGATAAGTGTGTGAAATAGAGGAGAACAGAAGGAAAACTGTAAGTGCAATAGAAATATCTGAATTCTCACTGGGAAGAAAATAGATCCAAATTAATACTGTAGAAAATGGAAGCAGAGATAGGATAAACAGGAACTGAGAAGGTAGTTAATAAAAAGAATTGAAAGTAATGATGGCAAATATAATAGATATGGAGGACAATATAATAAAAAATCAATCTAAAGTTCTTAAGAGAACAACTGATGTTCCTAAAGAAGAAATAAAACAGAGTAATGAAGACCCAGTTAAAGAAATACTTTTGTGTGTGTGCTAGAAAGATTCATATACTCAGATTGAACATACTCACTATGCTCTAAGAAGTTAAAATAAAAACATAAAAGGGAGACTGGTTCATGCTAACAAACAACCTGGCTGAGGTTTTTCATTTATTGGAAGATAAAGAAAATGTTTTTTATAAAAAACAGGAGACAACAGGGAAAAATTAGTAACAAAGGAACAATCAGACTAGCTTTGGATCACTTGCGGACAACATCAAATCCTTGAAGTCGAATAGAAAACAGGTAGAATTGGAAGTTTAAAAGGGTGTTAACAAAGAGTTGTACACAACATTAAATTCCAGAAATCGTGTAATGAAATAACCAAGAGTTTTGAGATGAAATGAATGTTAATGAAGAACCACAGACCCAGATAGTTGTCATCCATGAACAAATATGAAAACGATGGAAGGACTTTGTGGTATGTGCAATGGTTTGGAGAATCTACTGTCCATAGATATTTCTTCAAAAGTTTGCAAAAGGCTTTTATTGCAAGTGAAAAAGGGAGGAATCAAAGACTGCTATAAACAAAATTGAGTCCCAAAACAACTAGTTATATCCTTGGTCTTATTTCATAAGAATATTCTTCTTTCATACGTAAGAATCACTATTCATAACACAGAAAGAACTTTTATAAATCAATACAAAATATAAGTATGTTAGTAGAAAATAGGCAAAGGTTATAAACAGGCAATATGGACAAAATACAATTTTAATAAGTCATTTTAGAATATGTTTAGTCATACAATTATATCAAGAACATACAAGCAAAACTAATAAAAGAAAAACTATTAAATTTATTAGTTTTAACTTTATTGCACAGTAGATTTACATAAGATGCTGGCAAGGGTTCGGGGAAAATGAGATTCTTATTCACTAAATTGCATAACTCTTCTGAAGCATAATTTGGCAATATGTGTCAAAAATCTTGAAAATGTTTATAACATTTGTCATCACAATTTTACTTCTAGGATTTTTTCCCTACAAAATCATAATAATTTACTCCCAAATGTAACTATAATAATATTAGTCCTTGGATTCTTTATAATGGAACATAAACAAACTAAATGTCCAATAATAGGAGGTTAAATAAATTCTGTACATAAATTTCTGACCATAACAAATGACGGTTTGTAGGAATTTCTAGTCAAAATAAATGGCTAAGCTTTTTTTTTCTTTTTTTTTAAAGTATGATCTCAATTTTGTGAAACTGTTTTTCTCTCTCATTAAAATAGCTAAAATTCATCTATGTTTTATGGATGGTAGAATTGTAGGATAAGTTAATTATATGCTATGTGTTGAGTAATTTCTAAGTGTTCTATAATTATGTCACTGCATTCTTTAAGATCAGGAATATGGCATTTTAAATAAAATACTATATCACTGGAGGGCATGACTACTGGTCACTATTGTCATATATTTTATAACTTTTTTCCAAAAATTTCACAGTTACTTTTATAAGCAGGAAAATGAAGTTTGTGTCTTTTTTCAAAGAGTTTAATTAGGGGGCCAAATATGTGTGTATTAATTCATCAAATTTCCTGATGGCTCAGTGGATAAAAATCTGCCTGGAATGCAGGAGATGCATACGGATCACACAGGGTTCCATCCCTAGGTTGGGAAGATCCCCTGGAATAGGAAATGGCAATCCATTACAGTATTCTTGCCTGGAAAAATCCCATGGACAGAGGAGCCTGGTAGGCTACAGTCCATGGGGCTGCAAAGAGTCAGACATGACTGAGCAACCATGCATGCATGTGATAAAATTCTGCTAGAGTTTTATAGTATTTATTGGCCAACAATGACAACTATAAACTACAAGTATGAGTTTCCTGTCCAATATATTTTGCTTTATTCTTCCTTGTAAAACGAATGCTAGTTTTGACCTGGGTAGCATGCATCCTGCCACAGTTGGACAGACATCCTTTTTAAAAATATATTAATTTATTTTTTTACTATGGTGATGTTGGTTTATAATATTATATAAGTTTCATGTGTACAACAAACTAAACTTTTAGAAGACATGTGCTTTTAAAACTGTCTTCCAGCTAGAAGTGACTATTTGCCATAGTTCTAATCAATAAAACACGGGAAGGAGTTTCCTATGTTTTATTGATTAAAGGCTTTTGTTTATCCTGACATAAGCAGCAAAAATGGTTTTTAAAGTGTCTTTCTGTTCTTCATGCTTTCAACCTGGACGTGACGTCTGGAACAGCAGCAGAAATCCTGCAACCCTTATAGGTGGGAAGCCTGAGGAAAAGACCAGGAGTCTTGCAGAGATGCTGGTCCTGGCACAATCCAGCTATTGAGTCAAGGTTGGCAGCCACTTCAGACCTCCGTGAGAGGAATAAACTCTTATACGTTTAAGACACTGTGAGCCAGGTTTTCTATTGTTTGTAGGCAAATGAATACTGATAAGCCATGGTACTGAATGGTTTCTGATTTTGTTTTAGTTGCTAGGAAGCATTGCTAAATCAAATGCCCAAGTAAGAAGTTCAAGTGTGACTTCTCCCTTTATGTTGTCTCAGCCCAATATTTATTCTTAATTGCCTAGCTTTATTTTGTTTGTGTTAGAATCTCAAACCCTTTAGCAAGTTGGTGAGATCCACACACTAAATAAATGTGCACTTTCTCTGTCGTCAACTGGCCTCTCATAATCTTTCTCTTCTGGAGAGTTCACGCTCATGGGTGTATTCAACACTGACTTGAAAACAGGGCCATTCATTCTGGTGCTTTCAGCAGGCAAGGGGCTTTCAAAGAGAACAGTATAAAAGTGGAAGACACTATTCCTTTTCTTACGAGACGCGAAATTAAGTTGGGAAGATTCAAGCACAGATTTTCATCCTCTGTGTCTGTCTCTTTCTCTCTGTTACAGACACCACACACACCTCCCAGTGGAAAAACACTTCTAAAGTTTCAGATAAGTTGCATTCAACAAGCACTCTCGGTCTCTGCCTGTGCCAAGACCTGCGCTGGGTTTTGGGAATGAGAAGGTGAGAAAGACCTTACCTCCTGAGGCTCACTGAATAGGTGGAAACACACCTAATTATAAGCACTGTTGATGCCATGCTGTTGTAAGTGCTGTGGTGGGAGTGGGTATAAGGGGGGTGCTGGGAAGTCCTTCTTGAAAGGACTAGGACTTTCTAGATGGGAAGTCCATCTAGAAAGATGAGGGGTGCTAAGTACATTGGCGACCATATTTCAAGCAGAGAAAAGAGCATGGATACATGCTGAAGAAGAGGGAGCTGATAAATTTTAAGTGTTTAACTACTGTTAAACATTTAAAGGAGGGCTGGAGATGGAGCTGGAAGGCAGGCAGCAGCAGAGTCAGGGGGACTTTGGGAAGCATGCTGAGGAACTGTTAAGTGGGATGAGCTCTGGGGCAGAGCCTTGACTTTGAAGCCAGGCTTATTTTGGCTTAATTCTCAGCTATATCACAATTTTGGCATTCTTAGGCAAGTTCTCCCATCTCTCCATGCATGTCTCCTTTTCTTCATCTATAAAATAATGATAGCAACATACAATTTATAGTAGCATCAATCTTGGTAGATATGCTGCCAGCATTACAGTAGCTCTATGTAAAATATCTAACACACTACCAGACACACAGTAGATACTCAATAAGTGGCAGTGATGATTATAACTGAAGGGTTTAATGTAGAAAATTGCCTTGGTCAGATAGGAACAGGGGTACAATAAGAATTTGGGCTGCAAATATGAGTGCTAAAGTCACAAGACCTAACAAAGTGCAGACAATGGCATTGGTTGGTCCAATTCTAGGAGGCAGTGGCTTAGAGTAGTTATCTTGGGACCAAAGGGAGATGTTTCTGGCAGTAACTCAGAGGACTGAGTCAACCTATTCTGTAGGAATCAGTTCCTGTGAACTAAGGCTTATATATGTTAGTTCTACCTCCAGCTCTAATGCACCGTGATCATGAATTCACCAACGCAACGAAAAGTTGTCCACTCCCCACCCACTCACATACCCGTCCCTTGGCACGTTCTAGATCCAACCTCTCTAGAAATTGTCCTCATTTGCTCAACAGTTCAACTTCTCATAAAAGGCGCTAAGTTTTTTTTTTTTTTTAATTTGAATTGGAGGCTAATTACTTTACAATACTGTGGTGGCAAGAGGCGCTAAGTTTCAAATCTTGTTTCAAAGAAATATGTCAGATGCAGAGAAAGATGTGTGGAAAAGGGTGAGACATTCTCAAGATGTCTGTTTCACAGGAAATAAGAAGGTTGGTACAGCTGAAGAGGAAGAAATACGTGGGGCAGAGATATGAAAGGTGACGAAGCACAGGCCAGTAGAGAGCAGCTGAAGGAGAAGCATGAAGTAGAGGGCTATGTCTTTTCTGCTGAAATCCCCCTTATACTCTCTTCACTTTCTGCCGTCTTCCCTTGGCCCCTCCAAGAACACCAAAGCTAATGGCTTAGCGAGCCCTGTCAGTAAGCAAGAGAAGCCTTTGTTTACAGGTAGAAAGCGCTGCTGGCTACAATGAGAGCACTTTTTAGCCAATATGCCCAAATGTTCTTGCCCAGAGCAACCCTGCAGAGACTTACAACCACATTTTATTCTGATCTTTCTTAGAACGCTTATTGGCAAAGCTAGCACTGAACTTAGCACTGGATAAAGGACTTCTTTCTGGATCAGGAATGGGCATATTAGTGTAACTGAATCCCCCACCGGCCTGGCAATGGTGGCAGCTCTCGAAGAGAGGTCTTGGGATGCTGGGTCTCTCTCTAGTCCGAAGGCAGATCCTTCTCTCCTTGATCCGGTTATCATGGCAACTCACATTTGGCAGCAACTTCATCTTGTGTGTTAAAAGTAAATCTGAGTTTGTTTTCCAGGACTTGATTAAACAGCATTGATTTTGAACATGAAATCCTTAGCTGGATTTTTTTTTTCATGTATCTCTTGCAGATAACATATATTTGGGTCTTGCTTTTTTTAAAAAAAAATTCATTCCGCAAACTCTCTTTTTTACTTATTTTGGCCATGTTGTGCAACAAGTGGGATCTTAATTCCCCAACCAGGGATCGAATCCGTGTGCCCTGCATTGGGAATGTGGAGTCTTAACCACTGGACCAGCACGGAAGTCCCAAATCCTTAGCTTTTGCTGCTCATTATTATTATGAATAGATTTCTAATCATTGATTGATTTCTTTCTGAATGATACAAAGCTTTTTTATTGCATGTGGACCTTCTTAAAGCTGAGGGGCAACCTTCATGTCACTGCCAATTCAGAGACTAAATCTCAAAACAATTCATCTAATTACTTAATTTTTATTTAATTACAGGACTGTCCTTATTAAAAAAAACAGGATTGTCTGCTTTACCTGATCTGACTGCTTAACTGTATTTTTAATGAGAATTCATCAATAAAATTGTATTGCAATCCCACCTCACATTAAAAGGCATTAAATTAAATGAGCCAATATTTAAAGGTAAACTACAAATATTTTTCTGAAAAAATTTTCCTTTAAAATCAAATCTGTAGTTTTTCAGGCTAGACTGGAATCGTATTTCAGATAGTAGAAAGTAAGACTGAACCCACCTAGGTAAAAATGTTCCCATATTTAGCAGGATTCATCTTGTACTGAGGTGTCCAAATGTTTCATTTTCAATTTGAAATACATGTTCAAGGTGTACTGTACACTTCAACACAGCTGCATGGAAAGTTAAGTATCTGCCATACAACCCCTTTGGATAGGTTAATTGTGTGGAGCTTATTGGAATCATGCAACTTAAGTGCACTTTGGATGGAGGGAAGATGGCTTTTGTTGGGGGCCTCCTCTCTCCCTGTATTTCCATCTGCAACATGTTTCTTTCTTAGAATAGAATTCTCTTGTTTCTTTGGAGTGCTCATCTTAAATCACCCTTCAAGAAAAATGGGAACAACTTATAATTCCTGTAATGTGCCTTTACTGAGACCTTAAAATCTTTGATTTCCCAGCTCATTGGAATTCTCCATACTTAACTCATATGAAGCCAAGAGTCAAGGTATTCTTCACCTCTTACATTAGTTCATAACATTCACACATGTGTGTGCTAAGTCACTTCAGTCACGTCTGACTCATTGTGAAGCAATGGACTGTAGCCCACCAGGCTCCTCTGTCCATGGAATTCTCCAAGCAAGAATACTGAAATGGGTTACCATGCCCTCCTTCAGGGGATCCTCCTGATCCAGGTATCAAAGCTGCGTCTCTTATACCTCCCACATTGGCAGGTGGATTCTTTACCACTGAGCCACTGGTAGCCCTCATGACATTTTAAATAGTGTAAACTAATGGTATAGATCAAAACTAATATAAAATGCTATATTTGAAATAGAATCGTAAAAGCTAGCTTACAACATTTAACAAATACATCGCCCCAAACTATTTGATGTGGAGATAATGCACATAGGTATGGTCAATATTTAAAAAATGTCAAAGTAAGTTTGAGAAGAAAACTTTTTGTAATTGGTTTTGTTACTGTGATTCAAGTTTTCATAACTGGCATCACCCTAATGGCTCCTTCAATTAATTTTTAGAAGTAGGTGGGATATAAATTATGCATGAATATATAAATGGATCAGGTTTTTAACTAGAATAAATGCCTTTGGTGACAGCTTAAAAGAGCCACTTTAAGTCACCTTATAACATCTATTTTTAAAAGACTTCAAAATTTGAAGTTAAATGTTCTCTTTTTACTTCAATGACAATGGTGTAATTATTCTTGGGATTAAGTACATATTGTCATTATTAATTTCTGGATAACAGACTATCAAGTCAAAGATTCTATAATTGCATACCTGCTATGTGCTTGTCATAGCAGGAGACACAGGATGAAAAAGAATGATTCCTGTTTCTACAGGTGTTTGTCATTTGGTAGAAAGTTTAGAAGAAGAAGGAACAAGGTAAGTGCATAAGTGAGCTACAGAATCAACATATGTGAGTTCAAGGAGGGGCAAGATCATAGTAATAAGGTTGATATCTCTAAATACCACTCAAAACTCCTTAAATTCTATTTAATTTTCAAAACTCAATATGTTCAGTCAACAAACATTTGAGAACCTATAGTAACAACAGAAAAGAAAAAAATCAATTCAAGTCCATATATAAATAATTAAATTTCTAGTATTCACTTTTAAAATTCAAAATTCTTTGGGCACCAACCACAGACTTCATACCCTTCTACCTGGGGGCTATGGGGGAGAGCAGGGAAAATTACAATAATGAATAAATTTAGCACATGCTCTTTCTTTCTGGAGCTCATAAGTCTCCCAGGGCTAATCATAGCAAGTCATAAATACAGCAGGCTCCTTTTAGAGGAGTTTGTGATCTAATGGAGAAGATGGCAGATATGCAACTATGAAGTAGAAAATGGTTTCTTTTCTTAACTAGGGTTGTCATAAAAATACTTTGGGGAAATTTCTCAAAATTCACATGCCTGAGATTCATTCCAGATCTAGGTGAATGAAAATGACTGGCAGTGGAAGCCTGGACGGAACATTTTTAAAGGCTCTCTCCAGATGTTTCTGGCATGAACCTCTGGTTAAGAACTCCTAGCCTAGAAGTCCTTTGAATTGCTTGCCTTGGTTTTGCTGACTTTATTACAAAGAGTTCATAATGTTCAGAAGGTTGCCCTGTTTTCCCACCATTACTGAGCCATGTGGATGGAATTCTTAACCCATAGAAAGAAAAGATAAAACCACCCATTTCAATGTCTGGCGCATACATTCTTCCTTTGGTTCTAATGACCTACGACTTTCTGTTCACTCATCTCCACATAGATTTTCATTTTAATGAGTGTCACTCTATCAGACTCTCTTTATCCATCATTTTTATTATTCTTGATAATGATTGCTTCCACTTTGAAACCTAGTTTTCCTAACTTAGCACAAGATTAGAGTTAATCAGAAATATTAAGACTGTCTCTGCTCTTTGGCTTGGGCTGGGAGAAGATCTATTGTACCTGTAAATGCAGCCATTACCTGTGAATATGTTCCAGCAAAGTCAAAGCACATGGTACTCTGGGAGAATATACATCCCAAGCCTATTTGCAATAGAAATCCTCAGAGTCCTGGGAGCAGGTAAGATAGCTTTTCTGGCATGTGACTTATGATTGCAGAAAAAGAAAATATGCTTTTCTTTTATACTACTGACTTTTAACAATAATATGTGAATAAACATTTCAACATTTTAGTTTCTTAAAGACTGTGTTGCTCATGCATAGAGAAGCACAAGGATAGTAGGGGCACCCAAAATCTCAGAGTACTAAATTGACCAGAGACATGTTCATGGTAGCAATTTGCATGTTCCTCCACAGACCTTAAAAAGTGCAGGGCAGGAATAGAGGTGCAGATGTAGAGAAGGGATGTGTGGACACAGGGGCACGGGGAGGAGAGGGTGAGACAAATTGGGGAGTAGGATCAACATATATACACTGCCATGTGTAAAGTAGATTGCCGTATAGCACTGGGAGATTAGCTCAGTGCTCCGTGATGACCTAGAAGGATAGGATGGAGGGTATGAGTGATGTTCAAGAGGGAGGGGATATAAGTATACATATAGCCGATTCATTTCATTGTTCAGCAGAAACTAACTCAATATGACAAAGCAATTATACGCCAATAAAAACAAAAAAACACACAAAATTAAGTAGGCGTCAGGAGTGTATGGGACATCTCTGTACTTTCCT
Source organism: Cervus canadensis (assembly GCF_019320065.1). NCBI lineage: Eukaryota > Metazoa > Chordata > Mammalia > Artiodactyla > Cervidae > Cervus > Cervus canadensis. Next base: position 9,523,598 of record NC_057418.1, on the reverse strand, counting down.
CTCAATTTTACTGAGAATCTAAAGTTGAAATAAACCAATCAAGAGGTGCATATTTGCTTTCCTGGACTGGGTGCAGCTTGTCTCATGCCAACTAAAAAGAGTAGGCTGCAGTTGCTGCTTCTTCCTTTGATCCTTCTCTGTGTTCTCCTCCTTTTACTCACTTTTGTCAATCTATAGCAATTTCAGGGAAGACGGTGCTGATTCCTTGGGGAGTTTATGATGCATACTTAAAAACGCCAGGTGTACTAATTCCCGGGTTACCAGTGGAATCAAGCCGCACCTTTGAAGCTGGGCACATTTTCTTCCTTCTGTTTTATCCCTAGTAGGACATATCCTGTGGAACATGAATCATTTACATTCCCCAGAGTGAAACAAATCAATAGCAGTGCTCTGATCTGCTTCTTTGGCCTGTCTGAATGCACAAAAGACCCACAACTCCAAACACCACAGGGAATGCCTAGAATCTGTCTAATAAACTTATTATGTTAATAAAACAGAGAGTAAACAATTTTTCAGGAAACTCTTGACTTGTCCACTACCTCCCAACATTATGCTTCTTCAGAAATCTGATAACAGAACTTCTTTTTTGAAAATGTCACTATCAGAAGTGTATAAATTCTTGTGAGTTGTGTGTAATACAAAGTGAAAAAAGCAATATAACTGGTACCCTCATGTCCCTGATCTACCCACACTGGGAGGCTGGTATGAAAAAGAAATGAGACCTTCCAGCTAGAGCAAGCTGGACAGGAGGGGCTGAGCCAGGGTCCTCCCAGGTCAGGCTGGCAATGGTTCAGCAAGAGCCTGACTGCGTTCAGACCTACACTGATGTAGGCTTGGGGCCTCTCTTGGTGGATCATATTATTCAAATCTCAGGCCTTCTCTGGAATGAGCCAGTTTCCTGAAAAGAACTTAAAGAGGTTCTTGAGAATCTGCAATTTGGCTTGACCCTAGAAGATCAGACTGCTGAGTGAAGGATTCCGTTTACATTCTCAGGCAAACTAAAAAGTTCACTCTGCTCCAAACAAGTTAAGCTCAAAAACAAGTAGAATGTGTTGCCACCATGGTAAAAGAAGATTAGAGACAAACAGTAAAATTAAGTGGGGTGGGAGAAAGGCATGAGATATAGGGACTCCTTCACTGTAGCTCAGTCACTGTAGGTTAATCATCTCTCTTTTTTAAAGCTTTATTGAGGGGTAATTTATTCAGCATAAAATTCATCCACTGTAAATCTAAAGTTCTGTGATAGTTTATCCAGTTGTTCAAGTTTCTCCACAATCCAGTTTTTTAAAATTTACTCTTTTAAAGATTTTTTTTTTGATGTGGGCCATTTTTAAAATCTTTATTGAATTTGTTACAATATTGCTTCAGTTTTATGTTTTGGTTTTTTTTGGCTGCAAAGCAAGTGGGATCTTCGCTCCCTGACCAGGGATCAAACTCACACTCTCTACATTGAAAGCCTATGTCTTAACCACTAGACCACCAGGGAAGTTGCATAATCTAGTTTTAGAACCTTTCTATCATCCTGTAAATTTCCTATTGTCCAGTTTGCCTTGAGTCCCTACCTCCAGCTTCAGCAGTCACTCATTACTTATTTGCTCTCTGTCTTATATACTTGCTTTTTAAAAGATATTTTATATAAAAGTGGTCAATATGTGGTCCTCTGGTTTATTTCACTTAGCACAATGTTTTGGAGGTTATACAATTGATAAATAATATTCTGTTTTACTGATATTCCACATTTTATACATTTATCAGTTAATAAACATTTGTATTGTTTCTAGTTATTGGTTATGACACATAAAGCCTGTATGAAAATTCACGTACAAGTCTTTGTGTAGATATCTGTTTGAATTTTTCTTGTGTGGCTAACAAAGAGTGGAGTTTCTGGCAAACATGCTTACCATATGGTAAACAAACATAATCGATATGTTTAAGAAACTGTCAAACTGGTTTTCTAAAGCGGCTGCACTGTTTACATTCCCATCAGAAAGCTATGAGACTTCCGGTTTCTCTATATCTTCACCCACACTTGGTACTGTTAGGTTCTTAGGAATATAACCCTTTCTAGTGGGTGTGTGATGGTATCTTGGGATCCCCTGGTGGCTCAGATGGTAAAGAATCTGCCTGCAATGCAGGAGACTCAGGTTTGATCCCTGGGTCAGGAACATCCCCTGGAGCAGACAATGGCAACCCACTCCAGTATTCTTGCCTGGAGAATTCCATGGACAGAAGAGCCTGGTGGGCTACAGTCCATGGGATCACAAACAGTCTGACATGACTGAGTGTCTAACACTTTAGGGCTTCGCTGGTGGCTCAGTCAGTAAAGAACCCACCTGAAATGCCGAAGATACAAGAGACAGTTTCGATCGCTGAGTTGGGAAGATCCCCTGGAGAAGGAAATGCAACCCACTCCTGTATTCCTGCCTGGGAAATCCCACAGACAAATTGCCTGGCAGGATACAGTCCATGGGGTCACAAGAGTGGGACTTGACTTAACAACTAAACTACCACCAATGGTATCTCACTGTGATTTTAATTTTCGGTTCTCTAATGACTAATGATGCTGAAAACTTTTTCAACATGCCTGTTAGCTATTTGAATATCTTACATTTTGGAGAGAGAGATTTACCAAGCTCATCATGTCACTTTAGCCAGAAGTCTGCTAAAGTCAGAAGTCCTGCTTCTCGAAATGTTCTCTCTCTGCTCTGTGGGGCACTGTATAAGCACTATATATAGTGCTTGTATATTTCACCCTGTCTCTCTGGCCACTTGTCATTCTTTGTTCACACCTCTTCCTCCACGTGACTTTTAAAAGTCAGCATTTCTCAGGACTTAGTTTTTAAATTCTCTTCACTTCTGACTTTATTGTTTCCTCATTCATGTTATTTTACTTCAAAGGCCATAGTCATGATGTTAATTTCCAAATTTATATCTGTAACCTTGTCTCCTCTTCAGTTATAGTCAGTATACTGACTGCCTCCATGAAAAACTTCACTTGAATGGCTCATAGAAATCTTAAATTCCAAAACATGCTCCAAACGAAACGAACAATAATCTTCTCCGAAAACCGTCTCTCTCCCTTTCCATCCCCATTCTCCCTTCCTTCCTTCTTACCTCCCTCCTTTTATCTCTTTCCTCTCTCCCTTTCTTTATGCCTCCACCTCCTTCTCATTCTCCTCTAGTCATCTCCATTAAAGTAAATGATACCATATGTTCAGCTGATCCAGCCAGAAACCTGGGAGTTGTACTTGATACCTTGTCTTTGTCACATTCCACATTCAACCTTCACCAATTCCTGCTAATTCTATCTTCAAGGTATGCATCAATCTGTCAATTATTTCCCATCTCCTTTCCCCCCTTCCTCGTACCACCAACATTTCCAAGACTGCAAGAATCTCCGTCAAAATCATTCTCTACACAACAGAGGAAGACACATGTATTTTAAAATACGATCATGTTGCCTCCTTTTACACACACACACACTCTTAAAATCCTTTAACTGCCTCCCATTTCTCTTGGACTAAAATCTGGAAAATAAAACATATAACCTAGAAGGCTATCATTTGTCTTTTCTAGAGCCACTTTAGAATCCTCTCCTTTTTTCAGAAATCCTTCTCTTTCCTGAAATTGGGTATATGCTATTCCCCCTGTCAGCCCTGTCTCCCCAACTTGCTTCAACTCATCATCTCCTACACATCTCTTGCATCTCTCCTCAAGTAAAAGTCTCCTCATGAAGAAAAACTTCTTGATTTACCCACTATTTATTCCTCTACTTACACACTCCAGTTATAACACACAAATCTCTTTAAAACACTTAACCCAGTTGTAAGCACATAGTTATATGCATGATTACTGATATCAAACTTATTTTTCAGATCCTCAACTCCATGAAAACAAGAACTCTGTCTTTTTATCACTGTCTCCTGAGCCTAGCCCAAAAATTAGCTCAAAATAGGTGATAATGAATATTTTTCAGCTATATGAAGTTACTAGTGAATTAAGGCTTTTAAGTTCTCTTCAAGAATACCAACAGTAGTCTCAGAAATATTTTCTCTAACCTAGAAAGATGAAAAATTTTTGAAATTTTTTAAATCATCTGGTTGGATATTTTAAAAAATTTACTTCTAACTTTCAGCAATCATACAACTTTAGATATATTTATGGAATCTATGTTTGCTTTCTTTAAAGTACATATTCTTAGGGGTAGATCCTATTGCTCACTTTTATCTTCTGGGTACCCAGAATTACATACATGGAAACAGATTTACAAACACTGAAAAACAAAAACTACCATACTTCACCGTGGATGTTAGTTTTATCGACATCTTTGATATTTGTTTCTAAATAACCCAGGATAGGGATTTTTATTTTATACGTATAATAACCATAAATGAAACAACAAGAACCTATTTTAAAGGTTTACTGGGGCTTAGGTATGTTGGATAATTTTTCTCAGATCACAAAATTACCCAGAATTCTAAGACCTTGGAAGCAGCAGAACATAATGGTTAGGCACACAGACTTTGTAGTTAGATGGATTTAAGTTTCATCATTGACTAGTTGTGTGACCTTGGGCAGATTACTTAGTTCCCCTAAGCCTTAGTATTTTTAACCTTTATAGTGAGGTTCATTGGGATCATAGGCTACCATAATATTCACATGAGATAATACAGGTAAAAGTATGCAATGTAGTAATTGACATATAGTAAGAACTAAATAGGGTCAATAGTACTACAGATAGAGATAAGAGATTACATTCCAAAAGAAGAATTAATGTAAGTAAACAAAATGATATATCCATGGAAATCAGAAGCATAGTGGAATAAAGACTTAGAGAGTGGTGGGAGATATATTATTAGAAGGTAGAATGGGACCAGATTATACAGGTATCAAAAGACTGAAATACTGAACTTAGAGCTAAAAAAATTAAAATCCATTGAGAAGAATATGTGAGATATTTTAGTTTATAGATTTAGATTTGACTACAAGAAACTTCTATAAGTTATTCTTATTTAGAGTAAAAAACTACACTTTACTTAAATGTGGATAACTGAAAGGGTACAGATCAACATAACCAATTAAGCTTTTTCAAGAAAAGAAAGCCCTTAATTAAAATGTCCTTCATAAATACTGGTTAATTACTAAGTAGAAGCTTTTGTTGAAAAATTCTGAAAGAAGAATATAGTACAAATATTTAAATAAATACCAACATGTCAGTGTAAAATATACACTAAACATCCTTTCAAGATCTCTTACTTTTCCTGGTAGGATTAGAGTTTAGTGAATGATTCTGTTCTCTTAGGTCTATGCAGTTAATCTACAGAGAAATTATAAAATACTCAAAAGCAAGACTTATTGTTGTATAAATAGCCCCCAGCATACAACCTTGTTTAGTACAAATACTCAGCAAATACATGCAAATATTTGTCAAGGAACAGACGATAGAAAAGAAGGAAAGAAGAAAAAAAGGGCAGGAAATATCCCTTAAAATATTGTTACTCTTGCCTAGAGATCTATTTGTCACAGATGCTGCCTCCCCAAAGGGCTGTCTTCTATTTTCCTGAACATTTACAAACATTTACAGAGGACTGTTTATAAATGGAGATAGGCACTGGTTTTCTGACAGGCTGATGTAGGAAAGTGATATTTCAAATACTGAAGCACAGAATGGACTCGGAGAGACCAAACCCTGGACTATCATTGCAAAGATGTTAACCATTATATGCACAGGTTTATTAAGATCCAGCTCCAGACCAAGGGGGTGGCAGTGAAGCAAAAAGAAAAAAAGAAAAGAAAAGAAAAACAGATTCTCAAGGCATCATGAAGAAAGACTCTACTGGACACTGTACATATTTGACTCCAAGGGTAGAGGATGAAAGAAACTGGGAGATGTCGAGTGTGACTAAAACCTAGACTCAAAAATACAGAATAGAAATACGATGACAGAACTAGAAAATCAAGAGGTGAGTTGGGCCTTAGCCTTCAGCAGATCCTGAGACCCCACACAAGCTGAGGCGATGGTGTAAACTCACTGGCTTTTACACGAGTTGGTGTGAGCTCTGCCACTGAGTAGCTCCAAGATCTCGGGGACGACACCTAATTTCCTGGGTATCATCTCCTCTTCTGCAGAATGCTATTCGGATTGCCTGGGACTACAGTTTCTCCCTACTCAAAGCTTCTATAATTTTACTAACTTGATTCTCAGGAAGACAGCTCAGAGGAAGAATGTGAAGAACAGTGGACCTGAGTTCAGAGATCATGAAAAGAACAGTGGAGAGGACAATAGGAAAGATATACACGAGTAGGACCTTAGTGTCCAGCAAGTGCCTGTTGACTGATCCATAAGATTAGAAATAGAGAACGTCCCCAGGAACAAGGGAAGAGAGGGCTCCAGAAATACTGCTAGTTGCCAACAATATGAAATACCACAGTCAGTCAAAGAAAATAAAACCCAATGAGAGCTCTTGTATTTGATCTGTAGCATGCCAGTGACCTTAAAAAAAAGTACTGGGACCAGCATACCGGCCTTGACTTGAGATCCAAGAGCCATGACTAAGGAAGGGTACGAGATGGGTCCAGTTTGAGTGTGGAGGGCCCAAGTGTCTTGGGGAGCATTTCTATGCTGTAGAATCAGAAAAATTCTGAAAATTATTAAAAATCAATACACACTAGGTGGTTACTAGATGGACCCAACTTATCCAGTGTAAATCACATCTATTGTTTAGAGAAAATATAAGCCTAGTGTGAATCCTTATAATACAGAGGTGCTAGTGGTAAAGAATCTGCCTGTCAATGCAGGAGATGCAAGAGACACGGGTTTGATCCCTGGGTCGGGAAGATACCCTGGAGTAGAAAATAGCAACCCACTCCATTCTTGATCCCTGGGTCGGGAAGATACCCTGGAGTAGAAAATAGCAACCCACTCCATTCTTGCCTGGAAAACTCCATGGACAGAGGAGCCTGGTGGGCTACAGTTGATGGGGCTGCAAAGAGTTGGACATGACTGAGTGACTGAGCACTATTCCTATAACTTATTCCACATGGACAGTGTTGGTGGTGGTGTAGTTGCTAAGTTGTGTCTGACTCTTCTGACCCCATGGACTGTAGCCTGCCAGCCTCCTCTGTCCATGGGATCCTCCAAGCAAGAATACTCGAGTGGGTTGCCATTTCCTTCTCCAGAGGATCTTTCCAACCCAGTGACTGAACCCGGGTCTCCTGCATTGAAGGCTGATTCTTTACTGACTCAGCTACGAGGGAATTTTGCGACCCAAATTCTATGAATGTGTGGAATATGAGCTGCTAAGATTCAGAATGGGCAAGCATCTATCTATACATACTAATATTCAGAGATTATTTTATATAAAATATTTACAAAATAAAGTCATATTCTGTGTATTAAATGAGTTCTTCCTACCAAATACAAAACAAAGCTGAAACCCCAAAGACTTTGCTGATATAGAAGTCAACCATGCAGATTTAGTCCTATCCATTCAGCATGGTGCGATTGGGCAGAAGCTGATGAGAAACCACTCTCTTCACTGGTGATCTGGATGTATCAGAATGCAGGAGCCCAATGGAAGGGGGCGCAGCACTGCTGGGGTGGCCCTGAAACAAATGCTGTAGGTCTCAGTGGAGGACATTTGGCGACCTGGGACTATGTGAACTTTTCGTGTTTATTCTGACCCATATTTAAAACCCTACAGGAGTCTGCACCAAGGGCTGAGAACACAGCTTAGCTCAGTATCTGGCACATGTGAGCACTTGATGAAAATTCTTTCAATAAAGCAGGTTTCCCCTTAATCTCATTGACAAAGCTCCTTCACTATAATTGCCTTGTTGACTAAAGCATTGTCTATTTCAGGCCCATATTTCAAGGAATAAACATCATCAGATTTTGCAGACACAATTAGATAGCACTTTCCAGAAAAATTTGTTTTACTTTCCAATGACTTTATGGCCCAGGAGAATTAATACAGCTTATTAATATAGATCAGACATCAAGAGATGCTCTGTCTCAATTAGCTTGGCTAAATTAATACTATGTGAGCAATAGAAAACATAAGCCTCTATGGGCTGAACCCTTCAGGGCCTCCTGTTGAAGATTTAATGTTACTACCTTCAGCAGAGCTGTTAGAACACCTAGTGTATGTGCAGTTGATGCAGTAGCTTCTTTAGCTGATAGTGACCCATGTACTTACGCCATGTGTTTAACAGATCTTTGAGAAGAATGTCCCACTTTTAGAATATGCATTAATGTAATATTTTAATGGTGGTCATAAGTTGTTTATGACCAATCTATTCTCCTAAATAAATAACAAAATTTAAATAGGAAACGACAAATTTCAGTGCGTTGGTAAAAGGAAACCATGCACAAGAGGGACCTGGATCCCTTGACATTTGAGGAAATGCCTGGAGTCATAGAGGATGTTTAGTCTGAAGCGTGGAGATTTGTCTTCCAGTCTGTCTTATGAAAGGGAGAGGACATTTGTTCTCTGTTGTAATAATAAAGAGAAAGATAGACATGGATTTCAGCTCAGTCTAATGGATGCTTAATAGTAACTGGAAATGTCAAACTACTGGCCACCTAGTGAAATATCGAGGTCTCCATCAGTCACTGAAAGTTTCCAATAGGGAAAAGTGACAATCTTCATTCTCAGTAGAGAAAAACTCTGGACAACAAAATAAAAATTACAAATCAAGGGTGGTAACGAGCTTACCTTCTGAAGGTGCATGGAACACAAGTACAGAAATTGCTTTAAAACCTGCATGGACACTCTGCAAGGACTGAATACTTTATCATCATCACCACTGTTTCGTTTGAGAAGTTAAAATTGCTGTACATGGAACTCTTAAGGGAAAAAGTTCTGCAATCCATCTGTTCAGTCTATGAAGTATATTTATTATTGAATAAGGTTTAAATTGAGAAAATTCTTAAGGGAAAGTGGCAGAAAAATTGATGAATGGCAAGGGGGAAATTGAGAATGTTCAAACTGAAAGAAACTGGAATCTGATTTGATATTGAGGGGAAACAAAGAACAAAGGGGCAGAAAACAGAAGAAACACAGAGAGAAGGAAAGTTGAAAACAAGGTTTTCTCAGTTGAAAACTTTTTTTTTTTTTGGTGTCGAAACCCAGGAGACTTTTTCTTTTTTTTTTTAAACATGAATTACGAAGAAGACTTTAGTCAGCATTGTGAGGAACTCAGGGAAGAAGGAGACAATTTAACAAAAGTCTTTGTTCCCAGGTGGTCACACTGCATGCTAATAAACAAGAACTTGGTGTGCTGTGGATATCCAATATGAGAATTAGCCACAAACCTTTCACTTAACAGGCTTTGAGAGATTCCCCTAGATGAATCAGGCTGGCTGCTCCTGCTGGCCTTACTTTCCATTCCAAATCTAATCACTTGCAAATTTCAATCTGGTTTAAGGAATGGTTCCAATGCATATTGTTCAAAATATAGTAAAAGAATTTTAGCTCAACATAATAAAGAGTCCTGCCATCCCTTGCTATCTGCAGGGAATTGGTTCCCAGATTCTCCCACCCAACCCCACCCTGCTGGGGAACCCCAAAATCCATGAATTCCCAAGTCCCTTATATAAAATGGCATATTATTTGCATATAACCTATGCACATCCTCCCATACAATTTAAATCATCTCTAGATTACTTACAATGTCTAATACAATGTAAATGCTATGTAAATAGTTGCAAATATAATGTAGATGTTATGTAAATAGTTGCCAGAGGCAAATTAAAGTTTTGCTTTTTTGAAACTTTCTGATTTTTTTTCCTGGAATATTTTTGATCAGCAGTTGCCTGAATCCAGCAATGTGGAACCTGTGGGTATGGCAGGCCAACTGTACACTTATTCTAACCCTGTTTCACAAATTAAAGGCAGCAGGAGGATGAACGAGGTTAAAGTAAGCAAGTCTTCCTCAACTTCATTTTAAACAAATTTACATGTAAATCCATGGCTGATTCATGTCAATGTATGACAAAAACCACTACAATATTGTAAAGTAATTAGCCTCCAACTAATAAAAATAAATAAAAAGAAAACAAATTTTCAAATGCTTTTGGACATCACGTACCAAAGAATTGTGCAATTATTTCAATTACACAGCTATTTCAACTACATTTTTCCAGAATATTTCAAGTTCCTCAAAGTAAAATCCCATATAACACAAAGAAAAAGAAGGGAAAAGTCCACAAATGCTAACGATTTGCTAACAGATTGGATCCTGGGGTCTGCACGAAGCTTTATTTACATTAAAAGTTGACTTTATTAGCCTATAATCCCTTTGGTCTTTAGGCCAGTGGCCACTCTAGATTTACAGGTCACTGCAATCGGGGTGTGTGTGTGAATGTGTGTGAACCGCTCAGTCTTGTCCAACTCTTTGTAGCCCCGTGGAGCCTACCAGGCTCCAATGTCTATGGAATTCTCCAAGACAGAATACTGCAAAAGGTATTTGCTATTAAAAACATATTGCAGGGCCTGGATATTAGCATGTAGACACTAGCTCTGGACTTTTTACTTCTTTTATTCAACATTCTGATTCTAAAACAAACTCTCTCAAAGATATGTCCTCCTCCCCATGTAGCCTGATAAAATAGCACAGGCCACCTGCAAGTTTCAAAATTGAAATGTCATAAAACAAAACAAAGCATACCCTTCTCTGTGGAACCTCTGCATCTCCCAAGCTCTGAAATACATTGAGGAAAATGTACAAAAACCAAACCTGGTCTAAGATTTACCCTGAAATGACTCTTGCTTGGAAAAGAAAAAAATTCCTCTTCATTATCTCTGGGATTGGAACTATTAGCAAACTTATAATTTTGTTTATTCATTTGCTGAACTTTAGTATTATCTAGATTGCAAAGAAAATATCCAGACGACTGCCTTCTTCCTGCTTATTTTACCCCCTGAATGCAATTCTCCCTCTCCTTACCAGCCCCAAATGGAAATTATTCAGCTAAGTTCTTTGAAATCCCCTTTGCTGAAGGATTTCTTTTATGTCGGAAACTTGGCATGAACTTCCTCTGCCTTCCTCAATTTTAGGGCCCAGTGGAAGATCAGCTCCAAATTCTCTTTTTCTTAAGTTCCAGGACAGAAAAATAAAGACAAATTCACTTCTTCATGGATGGAGCTTCCAAGCATTACTTTTAATCCTGTTTTATTTTCAGTTTTCCCACTGTGAATCTCAAACCTCCTCCCCACCGTCAGATTCTGTCTGTGGTGTTTTCCTTAGTTCCACACATCTAATTTACCATTCCAGTTTATCCTACTCTTGCCTGACATTTCACTTCCTAACTGGTTACAATGTGACTTTTGATTCCACCCATCTATACCTATGGTGCTTGGCTCATAGTATGCGTTTGGTAAGTGTTTATCAGATGAATAAACCCACGAGCCCCTCAGCTGAACACCAGCATTTCTGCTTCCAAAGTACGTGGCCCAGAGCAGAGACTTCTCCAAGTAAATTTTCTCTTTGGTGGAATATCTGTAGTCCACTGTTTTCTCCTTTAGATCTTCCCTCTGAATCCCATTTTGTTGACAGGCAACTCAAGCCAAAGAGGGGCAGTCTGGACAAGAGTAGGAGGGGCGAGTGTCAGCAACGTCTGAGTGTGATTTGTGGGATGGAGTTTTAGTACACATACAAAAACCAAGATAAGTGATTTTTCTAGGGTATCTGCCTCCATAGCTTACTCACTGTTCTGCTCCACATATTAATAAAAAAATCAAGGCTTTGGGGTTATCTCTATTTCTTTCATTTTTTTGTAGATGTTTTTTACATAATTTTATACATATAAAACTTATGTATATTGGTATCTTTCCCACTGTCCAAAAGTTCTTTATGTCTGAAAATATCAACATGGTCTACAAATTACAACAAAAGGAATCTCTGTATTGAACTATTTGTCAATTTAGTTGACAAAACTATTTGTCAACTATGAGTATTTGTCAGTGACTACAGGGCCACTGAGTACCATTTTCCTAAGCTGTCAGTGTCTGTTCCACATTTCCTTCAAATTATTTTTTGTTTCACTTATGAATATTTTGCCTCTCCATACAGATATTCTCCTTAAGGGGAGGGATTATGTCTTAGACAGGATCCCTTTGCATCAACAATGCAATCTGGTCATTAAAGTTGTTGTTTGCTATTGTTAGGTTACTAAGTTGTGTCCAATTCTCTGAGACCCAGTGGACTATAGCCTGCCAGACTCTTCTGTCCTTGGGATTTTTCAGGCAAGAATACTGGTGTGGTACCATGTTCTTCTCCAGGGGATCTTCTCGACCCAGGGATTGAACCTACATCTCTTGCATTGCAAGGCAGATTCGTTTACCTCAGGGCAACCAGGGAAGTTCTGGTCATTATAATAAATGTGTAAAAATGCTACTGAAATGAGTCTTGATTAAACAAACCAAAAAAAAAAAAGAAAAAGAGGGATTAAAAAGAGGCATTAAAAAACTATTTTTTGTAGGTCCTGCCAAATTTGCCTCAGCTAATAAAGCACTGTTTGACAGTTTTAGAGTATCAGTATATAAACAGACCTTGAGTTCTAGGACTGGGTTTTCTTGCTGATCACTTCTAAATATTATTATTTACTATATGTGTTGATGTTTTGACTGGCTTAAGATTGTCTTTAGAAACAGATACACAAGTTTGGAGAGTTGTTATCTGTTCCCTCGTTTGTTTGCAGAGAGGGAAAAGGTCTATTTACTTCATTCCTTTCACAGAACAAAATATTTTATATTTAATATGATACTTTTTGAAGCAATAAAAGGCTTCTCATTCATCTTTGTCCTTTTCCTTCATGCCATGGTATATACAGTTCAGAGTGAGTGTTCAATAACTGCTTAGATTCTTTTTATAATTAATAATTATAGAAGGTTTTTTTTTTAAAGCATGATATGAAAATGAGAAACCAAAAAATCAAAGACAGATGAAACTGGTTACATAAAATTTTACATGGGTAATAAAACACAATAAACAAATTCAAAAAATGAAACACAAACTTCAAAAACTATATTCAAGATATAGAACAAAGGGCTAGTGTTAATAATATAAAAAAGCTCTTATGAATCAAATTTAAAAACAAGAAGGCCTATAAAAATATGAGCAAAAGTCATACAAGTGAACACCAATGACCAGAAGTATATAAAATTGTCTTCACTAATAATGAAAATAAAACAAATTAAGTAACCTATTACTTTCACTCATATGATCATCAGAGTCAAATGATTGATATTACACATTTTTGGTAAGGATAAGGGAAAAACCCTCATTTGCTATGGGTGAGAATTTAAAAAATGGTAAAGAAAATATTAAGGTGGATTTGGCAATATCTTTTAAAATTTAACTGTGCTAAAAGTTTGACTCATAAATTCAAGTACTAGGAATTCATTCAGAGACATACTATCAATGAATATGTAAGAATATAGGTGGAATAATGCTTATTGCATACTTTGTAATAGTGACATCCCATAAAAATTATCTAATTGTAAGAATTTGGAGAAATACCTGGTGCACTGGGAAGACCCAGAGGAATCGGGTGGAGAGGGAGGTGGGAGGGGGGGTCGGGATGGGGAATAAGTGTAAATCTATGGCTGATTCATATCAATGTATGACAAAACCCACTGAAAAAATAAATAAATAAATAAAGAAAAAAAAAGAGAAATAAATTTAAAAGAATGAGGCAAACCTACCTATATAACTGGTTATGCAAAATGTGTCAAAGTTATCTTAAGTATGAGAGCAAGTCATGATGATATATTTGGTATGATTCTATTTTATAAAATTAAAGAGTATATTTAAATATCTTAGAGTAGCATTTCAACAACAGGAAAGCTGACCTAGGTAGACCTCTTTCCAACTATAAACATATATGAAAAATAAAAGCTTGATAAAATAAACAAAAGTTGCAAATATCTTATGAAACATAAGAAGAAAGAAAAGAAAGTCCCTAAGAATCAGCGTGAAGAGGGAAGCTAATCCCAGGTGTTCCAATCATGGGAGAACTGTGACAAGTACGGAATGCTGTAGCAAATGCTGTGAGCTCCCAGGCCACAGCTCGCGGGTCTCTCAGGGTGCTTCTGCTGCCTTCAATGGCCAGGATCCACATCTCTGACTCTGAGCTTTCTTTCTCCAGAAGTCTGGAAGCTGCTCTGATTAATTACCCTTGGCATGTTGGAAATGTCAGAGAATAGTATCTCCTTCTCCCCCAGCCCTAGTAAGCCTCACTCAATGATTTCCCAGATATGACATACAAACATACTGGCTCCCTCACCCTTTGTGGTGGGTTAATTGCAGGCATGTGGGTTTTAAAAAATATTTATTTATTCGTCTGTGCCAGGCCCTAGTTGTGGTATGTGAGTATCTAGTTTCCCGACCAGGGATCGAACCTGGGCCCCCTGCACTGGGAGCAGAGTCCTCACCACTGAACCCCCACGGATGTCCCTGGGCATGTGTTTTGAACCATTTCCTTGAGATTGCCACTTCAATCATCCACTAACATAGCTGGCTTAAAAACACATTCTGTTGGTTTCCTTTACCTTCCTTCCACTTTGTCTCTGTCTTACTGGGGTTCTGTGTACTCCTACCAAAGGGTCTATATGCCCTTGAGCCCTTGTCTCAGGACCTGCTTTTGGGGCAACCAAAACTAAGAAAGAAGTTATTGACTTGTAAGAGCTAGAGCATAGAATTGGGGTTTTAGTATCTTATTCAGAAGAAAACTGGAACTGAGAATCTTGTGCTAGCATGACCCTGGGCTATCCCTCAGGGAAAAGAGAAATAAGGGTCTTGGCTCATCATTCCAGGGAAATAGCAAGCCAATTTTTCTTTCTGTCATAAAGGGAATATAGGAATACTCACATGAGCAATGGAAAAACAAGACCTGAGCCTAGTATTTGAATGGTATAGGATTGTAAAGTATAAAACATGAATGTGCAGGCTGACTCTAGAATGGTAAAATTACTAGGACACTGTTTGGAGGAAAACACAAATCATGTAAAATATGAAAAAATAAATCTCTGGTGAATATAAGCTAAGCAATTAAAACTACAATAAAAATGAGAGCAAATTAATCAAGAAAGAGTCAGCAGACAGGAGAATTGGAACATTTTGAAGCAATCCTTAAAACGAGTAGGCTAAGCATTAATGGAGATAAATGAAAGGAGCAAAATAATAAGAGAAGCAACAGGACACTGAATAAATTTTTCAAAATAAGATGGGAAGTAAGATAATTAAAGATGAAAGCTCAAATATGGCTTTTAGACCTGGCTCAAAAGATTATGTAACTGGAAGAGAAATTTAAGGACAGTGTTCACAATAAAGTGAAGTGAAAGTGAAGTGAAAGTCGCTCAGTGGTGTCCAACTCTTTGCAACCCCATGGACTATACAGTCCATGGAATTCTCTAGGCCAGAATCCTGGAGTGGGTAGACTTTCCCTTCTCCAGGGATCTTCCCATCTCAGGAATCAAACCAGGATCTCTTGCATTGCAGGTGGATTCTTAACCAACTGAGCTATCAGGGAAGCCCCTGTTCATAATAAAGTCTAGTGCAATACAAAGATATGGTAAATATGAAAGAGTGTTTGAGAAAAATGGATAATGGAACGGGAATGTGGAACATATGTATGTCACAGACGTTCAAGAAACTGAGACAGGTTGGTAGATAACAATTTTCAAAGAAAGTGTGGCTGAAATTGAAATGTATTGGATGACGTACATGAAATGTAGGCTAGGAGAAATAAGAGTCTGAAGAAAGGCAGAAGTAAATCTAGATGTTTTAGTGAGCCTGCAGAATACGAAAGATGGAGTGCGGCAGCCCTCAATTCTGGTCCCGAGAGAACCTGCCGCCAGCAGGGCATACGCTGACAGCCAGCAGGGGCTGCGCCTTCAGGCTCTACAGCGTGGTCACTGGGAGGCCACGCGCGCTCCAGCTGGCTCTCAGCCAGCCTGGGGCACGATGCGGGTACCACACTTGAACTTTTCCGGTCCAGTGCCAAACTCCTCCAATTTAAGAGATCCCCTACAAGCTTGACCAAGGCTCTCAGAGTTGCCCTGTAGGCTGCCTCTTCCTACACCAAATGCCTTTTGCAGCATCAGATCTGTATTATGGTTTGAAAGCTTTCGCCATCTACTCCTGCTACCATGGCCCTTTATCCATTTTTCCCAAGAAATTCTTTGTATTTCTGATACTGTCTTGGAATGTGCTTTGCACAGGGCTTGAACAGACAGAAGAGAAAACTTTAAAAGTAACCAGAAAAGACAGTGCACCACAAAGAAACTACAATTAGACTCACAGAAAAAAATTACCAGCAACACTAGCAACTAGAATGCAACGGAATATTATCCTCAGAGTGTTGAGAGAAAATGACTCATACTCAGAGAATTCTACATCCTATTAAATCATCACGCAAGAGTGAGGATTAAAAAGGATATTTTCAGTCTAAACATTGAAAGTACTGATCCTCAAAGAAAGAATGTGAACTTGAAAAGAAGGAAAAGAAGGAATGAGCTGTAGGAAAGAGTGTTGTGAAATGTTGGAAACCACAGGTAAATTTAAATAAGCATTTACTACAAAAAATTTTTAAAAATAATGACTTAGGGCTTGAAAGTGAGGTAGATCTCAAATTATAGATAAAATAACACAGTTGGAATGTATATGGACATAATTTGAGTTAAGATGATTTCAGTAAATTCCTTACATTATTCTGGGATGTGATGGGGATACTGAATAAATATTGATTCACTTTGATTTTAACTTTAGTGTGAATGTTAAAAAACTTAAGGGTAATCACTGAAATCATAAAAAACAAAAAGTCTAATCTCCAGACTAGTACAGGGAAAATGAATTCAAAACACTAAAATCTGGTGGAAGACGGGGGAAGGGGGAGAAGAGCATTGGGATAAATTAGGAGTATGTGATTAACAGACACAAATTACTATGTATAAAATAGATAAGCAGCAAGGATTTAATTTTATGGCACAGGCAACTATATTCAACATCTTGTAATAACCTATAATGGAAATAATCTTAAAAAAAAATGAATCATTTTGCTGTATGCCTGAAACTAATACAACATTGTAAATCAACTATATTTGAATTAAAAAAAAAAAAACCTCTCAAATCCATCCAGTAGAAAGCAGAATAGTAAGAAATAACAAAAAACTATGATGAATAGAAAACCAAAGTTAAAACTGAATAAATAAAATGTAATGTATATATGGATTTAACTTGACAATTAAGACAAAGAATCTGAAACATAGTTAAAAAAAATTCAGCTATGTTATCTAAAGAGAAACACCAAAAATATGCACTTCCAGAAATGCTGAAAGTAAGAGGATTAAAAAAAAAGATATTTCAGGAAAATAGAAACCCAAAGAGAAACAGAATAGCAGATTTTAATATTAGAATATTATTAAAATATTATTAATATTGTAATATTAGATGGGATTAGATGTCATGACAGAAAAGTAACAATCACCAGGAATGTTTTGAACATTCATCCACTTACCAGGCAAACCTCTAAGTGCACAAAGCAAAAACTGACAGAAATACAAGGAGAAATTCACAAATCCATAATTACAGCAGGAGATGTTAACATACTTGCTGCTGTCATTGATTCAGAGTCAGAAAACTAGATAAGAGAATAGACGATTTTGACAACACAGTTAACAGGCTCCAGCTGATGACTTTAATAAACACCGTTTCAACAAGTACAGAAAACATATTCTTTTCTTTCTCATATTGATTTTTTTTCACAAAAATTAGCAACTTAAGCCACAAAGTCTGGAAACTCAAAAAATCAAGCAATATCTAAGAATCACTTCACATAAGCAGCATTCCCTGAACACAGTGCATCGATTTTTAGACAACAA
This sequence comes from Cervus canadensis, assembly GCF_019320065.1. Taxonomy (NCBI): domain Eukaryota; kingdom Metazoa; phylum Chordata; class Mammalia; order Artiodactyla; family Cervidae; genus Cervus; species Cervus canadensis. The sequence goes on along the minus strand of NC_057418.1, from coordinate 9,505,713 downwards.
TAAAAGAGAGCCATCTCTTTTTCAGCTTCCACACTTAGAAATTTAACATAACCACTTCTAAATCATTATTGAATAGAATACAAATCATGGAATTTACAAAATACTTAGAAAGAAACCACAATGAATATATCAGATTTCAAAGATTACGGAGTCCAGCTAAAAAGGTATTTGGAGGGAAATTTCTAGTTTGAATTGTATAAATTAGGAAGAAGGTTAAAACTGGCAACAGGATAACCAAAAGTCAGTAGAAGAAAGAAAACCATTGGAATAAAGACAGAAATCAATCAGGAAGAAAAGAAAGAAATAATAGAAGCGCTACTCCTCAGGTACGCCCCCACCTCTGGGCACTGACCTTGCTGTGCCCTCTGCCTAGAACATTGCTTCCCCAGATATCTGCATGGTTCACTCTCCCAACTCGTCTGTCTTTAGTAAAGTCACTAATTCAGTGGGATCTTTCAAGCACCCTATTTAAATTTTCATATCAGGTTCCCAACATCCCCCAACCATCCCCCCTGCTCTCCTGTTTTGTACGGCAGTTATGACCAGCCAACATCTTTTACACGTGCATTTTATTTACTGTCTGTGTTCCCCCACTATCTAGTCCACTCCCTGCTGAATCTACAAGTGCCTAGAACAATGTCTAGCTTAGCAGTTTTCAATAAATATTTGTTAAATAAAGATCTTATAGCTGAGTTAGGTGGTGGGTATACAGATGTCTGTCACGTCATCTCCTATACTTTTCTGTACATTTGAAATCTTTGCAATTAAAAAGAGGAAGCTTTTTTAGTAAAGAAAAATATCTAGGTCTATGAAGAGTTAAAATGATTACCAGTATTTACCTTTTCATATTTTTCCAGTTTCATGTTTATATTGCTTCTATGATCACAACAAAATAATGTCCACCAAAATAAAGCATATGTGCCTAGTTCATATATCCAATAAACTCCACTACTGTTTTAAAGGACCTATTCTCCAGAATTAGTGAAATTCTCAGAACTATATCATACTTTATTAAAGATCTCAGTAAAGGAACATTGAAGAATCCTTCAAAAACAATTTGTGGGAAAAAAAAAAAAAACCTCTCCATAATCAAAATATTCACAGGACACTGTATTATTTCAGCAAAAAAAATTCTGAGATTATCTTAGGTCTCAAATGTTGACTCCCAAAAATTCTAGAAACTAAGGGTCACTTGAAAGTACAGGGGAAAATCTTTACTCCCATTCTTAATATTTGCATCTCCTCACGTCATTTTGTTTTTGTTGATGGTTCAGAAATTCAGATATGTGTTCTGAGGAGGAAGTTTACAAGCTTGTGGTAGAGAAGGGTGAAGGAGATGAAATAATGGTTGCCATTTACTGCTAGATAGCTGGATCTGTTTTGCTCTCTGATCTGTCCTTCTATTTTCAGGGTAAGTACAATAATCTGATAGCTTTTTTGTAGCGAGCAATTGTGTACATGAACCAGAGTAAATTTTTCAGGGCTTGCAAAATGTATTCATTAATACAAGAAGAATTACAGAAAATTAATTTAAATCAGATGGTCAAAATACTAATACATTAGACAATACACCCAAACACAGAAATGGTGCTGTTACACATAACCCTTTTTTAATTCATAGAATAAAATTATCTGAGAAAAATCCTTAGTCCAAGATAATTGTAATCTGATTGTGAGGTTTTCAAAAACAATTTAAGTGAAAGATCTTGGTGTGAAGAAATGAGAAATGTAGCACATTCACTTCATAGTGATATGTAAACAGTAGTATTAACTCAGGTTATGTTCCCCAAAGTTCACATGCACCCTTATTATTGACTGTGCAATTAAACAGGGTGCAATGTGTTATGTATGAACTGACCAAAAAGCCAAGTAAGTGGATGGAGAAGTGAGATTCCAGGTGAAACTAGTGGGGTAGACTTCAATTAATGCATTTACACAGTTCTTGAAAGTCTTTATCTAAGAGACCCCACTTCAAACATGGAATGGATTTGTCCTGTGAGACCTCTTTATGTAGGAGAATCCACAAAGTTGGATTTCCTCCTCGTGCCTTGAAGCAAAGGGCACAAATCAGACAGGAAAAAAAAAAAAAAAGGAAACCTCTGACTTCTAACCATTTTAAAATATTCTGTGAACACCTGTCTTTGATGACTGCCTTCATCATTAAGCTATACAAAAATTGTATGCCACAAATATTCTTATCTGTGTGCTTTTTGTCTGCCAGTATCTTACATGAAATCGAAAGTATCCTTAAAAAGACAATAGCAGAGTTATGGTGTGGATGTTACTGTACAAGAAAAGTTCAAGCAGTGTCGTTGGAAAGTCACTGATAAAATTATGAAATCTTAAACAGGAATTCTTCCTGGCTTAGCATATGGAGCAGCAGTGAAATGCTAAATATTTATTTGTAATGAAATTCTAGACTGCTTTCCAGAGGTAAATTATAAGGATGCTACTGATTATATTTACATAAGAAAAAACTTTCTAAGGCAACTGCTCTTCTCTGCAAGCACTCAAGCCCTTAAGAAAGCTGGAATTAGGTCATTTTTTGACAGCTCACTGAGGCATCTGTTATGAAAAATTGGAAGAGCTAATGAGATGACCTAATCACAATGTTATTATGAATAGAACTTATTATGAATTGTTGGAATTAGTTGTTTTCTTTCAAATTCATTTCTCATATTATTATTCCACAATATTAAAATCCAGCCATTCATATTTCCCTAAAGATCATGAATTAAAATAAACAAAGAGCCTATAGCTGACTCATGTTGATGTATGGCAGAGGCCAACACAATATTATGAAGCCATTTTCCTTCAATTAAAAATAAATAAGCTTGGAAAAAATAAACAAAGAGATGGTATGAGACTATAAGACAAAAACAATAATGCAAAATACTTAAGAGTTATTTGGATTTTTCTACTCCACATTGCCACTCATGCATACACATTTTATATATATATACACATGTATATATCAGTTTATTCTTCCAATAACACTATGAGTTCAATACAAAACGAATGGATACTGAGTCAACAGTTAGTTACTTCCTTGGGATCCTTGGGATCCTTGGGATCACGGCATCGGTGAATGTCAAAGCTAAGCTAGACTTTGATTTTCCTATCTTTCCTCAGCATTCTTCTTAATTCATACACCTATGTTTTCTACAATCACTGATATATTTTTTATGTAAGTGACCATGGTCATGAATGTGCTTTTCTCTGCCCACTGCCATCTCTACCAATAGGCAACCCTCTATCCTTACTTGAAGGAGAATAAAAATGTGTGCCTGGTATCTTAAGAAACTGAAACAAGTATCTCCATAAACTCTGTTCATTCTGTTGTTCAGTGTCTGCGTGTTCTTGGCACAGTGATTTCACACCCTTGTGACTTACATGGACTTTGATGGGTTGACTGGAAATCAAACTGTCATAAATATATAATATAGTGCCTAGGGAATGATTTTGCCAGTTCTAGAAGAAGATATTAAGAAGAGGTGGCAAGAATACACAGAAGAACTTTACAAAAAAGATCTTCACGACCCAGATAATCAAAATGGTGTGATCACTCACCTAGAGCCAGACATCCTGGAATGTGAAGTCAAGTGGGCCTTAGAAAGCATCACTACGAACAAAGCTAGTGGAGGTGATGGAATTTCAGTTGAGCTATTTCAAATCCTGAAAGATGATGCTGTGAAAGTGCTGTACCCAATATGCCAGCAAATTTGGAAAACTCAGCAGTGGCCACTGGACTGGAAAAGGTCAGTTTTCAACCCAATCCCAAAGAAAGGCAATGCCAAAGAATGCTCAAGCTACCTCACAATTGCACTCATTTCACATGCTAGCAAAGTAATGCTCAAAATTCTCCAAGCCAGGCTTTAGCAATACGTCAACCGTGAACTTCCAGATGTTCAAGCTGGTTTTAGAAAAGGCAGAGGAATGAGAGATCAAATTGCCAACATCCTCTGGATCATCGAAAAAGCAAGAGAGTTCCAGAAAAACATCTATTTCTGCTTTATTGTCTATGCCAAAGCCTTTGACTATGTGGATCACAGCAAACGGTGGAACATTCTGAAAGAGATGGGAATACCAGACCACCTGACCTGCCTCTAGAGAAATCTGTATGCAGGTCAGGAAGCAAAAGTTAGAACTGGACATGGAACAACAGACTGGTTCCAAATAGGAAAAGGAGCACATCAAGGCTGTATATTGTCACCCTGCTTATTTAACTTATATGCAGAGTACATCATGAGAAATGCTGGGCTGGAAGAAGCATAAGCTGGAATCAAGATTGCCGGGAGAAATATCAATAACCTCAGATATGCAGACGACACCACCCTTATGGAAGAAAGTGAAGAGGAACTAAAAAGCCTCTTGATGAAAGTGAAAGAGGAGAGTGAAAAAGTTGGCTTAAAGCTCAACATTCAGAAAACTAAGATCATGGCATCTGGTCCCATCACTTCATGGCAAATAGATGGGGAAACAGTGGAAACAGTGTCAGACTTTATTTTCTTGGGCTCCAAAATCACTGCAGATGGTGATTGTAGCCATGAAATTAAAAGACGCTTACTCCTTGGAAGAAAAGTTATGACCGACCTAGACAGCATATTAAAAAGCAGAGACATTACTTTGTCAACAAAGGTCCACCTAGTCAAGGCTATGGTTTTTCCAGTGGTCATGTATGGATGTGAGAGTTGGACTATAAAGAAAGCTGAGCACCGAAAAATTGATGCTTTTGAACTGTTGTGTTGGAGAAGACTCTTGAGAGTCCCTTGGACTGCAAGGAGATCCAACCAGTCCATCCTAAAGGAGATCAATCCTGGGTGTTGATTGGAAAGACTGATGCTGAAGCTGAAACTCCAATACTTTGTCCACCTCATGCGAAGAGTTGACTCATTGGAAAAGACCCTGATGCTGGGAGGGACTGGGAGCAGGAGGAGAAGGGGACGATGACAGAGGATGAGATGGTTGGATGGCATCACCGACTCAATGGACATGAGTTTGAGTAAACTCCAGGAGTTGGTGATGGACAGGGAGGCCTGGCCTGCTGCAATTCTTGGGGTCGCAAAGCATCGGACACGACTGAGTGACTGAACTGAACTGAGACTTCTGTATCAAAAAGAAAAAAATTCGTAAACTGTGCCTTTGTAAATTGGAGGTGCCATCCTTTCATAAAGAAGGCTGAGCATCAAAGAATTGATGCTTTCAAATTGTGGTGTTGGAGAAGACTCTTGAGAGTCCCTTGGACTGCAAGGAGATCAAATCAGTCAATCCTAAAAGAAATCAACCCTGACTATTCATTGGAAGGACTGATGCTGAAACTCAAGCTCCAATGCTTTGACCACCTGATGCAAAGAGTCGACTCACTGGAAAAGACCCTGATGCTGGGAAAGATTGTGGGAAGGAAGAGAAGAGGGCAACAGAGGATGAGATGGTTGGATGGCATCCCAGACTCAGTGGACATGAGTTTGAGAAGACTCCAGGAAACAGTAAAGCACAGGTAAGCCTGGAGTGCTGCAGACCATGGGGTCTCAAAGAATTGGACACAACTTAGCAACTGAACAACAACAACATCCTTTCATATGAAGGAAAATATATAATAATGGCACAAATTAAAGCAACTGAGCTCTCCTTAGGGGCCATATTTAACTATGATTGTGCTAAAAACATCTAAGAGTAAACATGGAGCAGTGTATTTATACCACAGTTTCTTTGTGCTCCACTCAAGTAAGTATGGAAAATTTGTATGTTGGGGGGTTCAAGGTGGAAGCCTTAGTCCCCTCCTACTAGGAATGTATAAAGAGGCTTTCATGTCTACAGTCTTCTGGAGCACGCGCTCTGGCAGGGCACCAACAATAGAGGCATCACCATGTGAAACCCAGAAGTCTATGCATTTGAATCATTTCCCAGATCCTCTCCCTTCCCGACATCTGGGTGCTGGTGGAAGGCTTGGTCCTCCACCCTCTTCCTATTTACACTGTCCTCCTAGGTGATCTCATCTGGTGCTGAGGCTTTAAATAGCATCTGTACTGACAGATCTAAGTTCAGTTCGGAGCGGTCCCTCAGCCCTGCATCTCAAACTTCATCTCAAACCCAAACAGCACTCGTACCTTCCTCCTGCACCTCCTTTCTCCATCCTCCTCCTCCCTCAGTCTTCCACATCCCATCAGTAGTACCTGCAGTGATGCAAGCCAAGAATCTAGACTTTATCGGTTGTCTTTTATTTAATGGATATGTACACAATGCACATAGTACTGACTACTGAGCCCAGTTCTAAGTGCGCACACACATAGAGACACGTACAAACACACAGTAAGTCTGCACAGCAATCCTGTAAGGAAGGCACAGTTAGCTTCTTCCTCCAGTTTTACAAATTGGAGAACAGGTTATTTATCCAAGGTTACTTGTACACGGTTACAAAGCTGGTAGGAGACTGAGCCAGACTGTAAACCTAGGGAGCCTGGCTCCAGCATTCGGGATCATAAGCACTGTGCACTGATACCTCTCCGTTAGACCCAGTCTATTATCCATTCCTATCCACTACACTGTCAGATACTCACATCTGAACACTAACCATACTCCACTCTCTCTGCCTCAAGGCAAGTTACCTTTCCCTCTCATCACCTGCAGTAACTGACAGCCGCCCATGATGGCTTCTATTCCCCAGGCTGAACAGTCCAATCTCTGGACAGGAGCCAGAGTCATCATTTTAAAGCACTAATCAGTTGGATCTCTTTCCTGTCTCCTTCATTTTGGTGGGCGTCCCACTCACTGTGAGAAGGGGACAATTCAGACCATGCCTGTGGAGGTGCACATGGTCTGGGGCTTGCCTAGCTCGACCCACATTTCTCTTTTCATCCTAGAATCTCATCTTGCTCCAGCAGCCCTGACCTTTCTTGTCTTTCAAACAGTGAAATTTTATTTTCTTCTTGGAGTTTTGCTCCTGCTCTTTCCTTCACCTGGATCACTCTTCTTCCAGGTCTTTGCAATGGCTGCATCCATCTTTGAAATGGCTGCATCCACTTCATTATCTCAGTTACAGATAAGACTCCACTGACCTCCCAGTTACACACCTGCATCTCTACTGCCAGCAACGAGATGTCTCAATAGCCTGCTTTATTTCTTCACAGCATTTAGCAATGTCTGAAATGATCTGTCTCATGTCCTTGCTTACGTATTAACTCTCAGGCTTCTCTCACTAGAATGCAAGCTCCATGGAGATGCAGACTTCCTCTTTTCAACTTTAATATTCCCAGTCCCTATACTACATTAGGCTCCCAAATACTTGATGGTTGAATCAATGAATCCTGGTTCTGTCATTTAGAAACAGTGACCATAGGTTAGTTATTTAATCAATGGGAATCACAGTGTGCAGTCAAAAGGGGACAATTAGACCCATGTATTAGAGATCTTCTGGGGATATTTAGAGATTTAAGCAGAAATTAGAATTTTTCTCAAGACCATAGTGCTCCTGAATATAAGATACTAAAGTTTTGGACCAATTAATAGTTTGTTATGTGTGCACATCCTATATTTCACATCAATCAAAATAAGTCTAGACCAATCCCAGTTCTAATATCTAACACAATTACTTGTAAACATAGATTATCTTAATTAAAGTAATAATATTATGCGCCAGTCAGCATCTGGCTATATACTTGCATATGTGTACTTGTATATACACACACAAATACTTTAGCTATATCTGTACCTATATTTATATATCTATATCTATCTCTAGTCACATGGACACACACATATGTACATGAACTTGTATATCTGATTTTTTATCTGATGCTCTCTTAATAATAATAAAATACTATTCTATTTTTAAAATAAATAATAATTATTCATTATTAAAAGTAAAACAATAATAATTGAGCCAGCATACTTAAGGCATCTAGGCCAAACTAAACAAGAGAAAATTTAAAATATTTGATCTAAAATTAAATCTCAGTTAAGTTCATGTAAGAATTAATTTAGACTGAATACTGGGCACAGATCTCATACTCCTTATGCATGGTGCGGAAGTCAAAGATCCACCATATCATAGTTTTGGGTGTTCATGGAAGCCCCCTAACCAATATTCCTTTTAAATTGTCTCCACCTACTGATTCATCAGGCCTGCTTCTTGATAAAATATAGGCATTAATAGCGATGATAATCAACATAATAGTAGTAATGATAATCACTCACTCGTGTCTGAATCTTTGTGACCCCATGGACTGTAGCCCAAGAGGCTTCTCTGTCCATGGAATTCTCCAGGTAAAAATACTAGAGTGTGTAGCCATTTCCTTCTCCAAGGGATCTTCCCAACCCAGGGATCAAACTCAGTTTTCCTGCATTGCAAGCAGATTCTTTACCATCTGAGCCACTAGGGAAACCCTTGATAGTTAACATATTTAAACACTAGCTTGAGCAGAGGCAAAAGATATGTATGACCATCTTGGCATCAAGCAGAACACTGGCTGAGGACAAGAGCCAGGATGCAGAGAATGTTGTACTAAACTCAGCCATACAAAAAAACCTCTCCTAGCCTGGAATTCTAATTTTTTTTTAAAGCTATGATATAAGACTCTGGTTTGAAAATGGTGACAAAATTTTCAGCCTGTTTCACAGTTAGAAAATAATTGAAGTCATCTTGCTTACTCAAGATTGCATGAATAACCTAAATGCAAAATTAACAGGTTTATAAATTTTTTAAAAATTTAAATTCGATGCATTAAATTAGTTTAAAATTTATTTATGAATTCCTTTTTGATTTCTTTAAAGAAAAAACTAAATATTTGTGCTAGAAATAGAACAACTTACTCATGTACCTTTTAACAAGAATTTGCAATTAAAAATTGTGCAAAACTGCCAGTTACACAACAGTTTGTAATAAGTCCTTGTTATTACTCTATAACGTGCTAAAGCTAAAAATGTCTTCTCAGTTTAAAAATCCATGGAGTAACACATAAAGCTTAGTCTTTTGGCCTAAATATTAAGTCAATTTTCTTTGTTTTCTATTACCTGTAATGATGATGGTATCAATTCAAAACAGCACATTTTAGAAAACATACCACTTATTAATATGTTTTAGTTTAATATGCTTTAGCACATATTCAGTGATATACTTGAAAATCATTAAACATCGATTCTTTTTAAATTTCAATTTTTAAAATTTCTATTTTGAAAAAGATGACATTATGAAAATGAGAAGTATACACTTATTTAAAAGGCAAATCAACAAAGCAGGATACTTCAAGCATATTTTTCTTAACTGTTTACTGTTTTTTCTCTAAAATATATTTTTTCAAGCTATTTTAAAATTGCTTGTAAATAATTTATGATTGGACTCTAGGTTAAGGACTTGGCATACTTTGCATTTGTTAGCTATAACTTCAAGCTCACCTGTCTCCAAAGATAACCCAGCACTGGAAAATCTGCATAACGTAGTACTAGAAACACAAATGACCAAGAAAAGCCAGCAAACTGCCAGAAGCAACAGATAAATACTAAACACCAAAAACCTGGTTTTACATAACGAGACCAGACATGGACTCTAGCTTAGCTAAATTTAATCCTGGGAATAGTATTTTGTTTGCAACTATTTGAATAATAATTAGAACAATTGCACTCATCTCACACTCTAGTAAAGTAATGCGCAAAATTCTCCAAGCTAGGCTTCAACAGCATGCGAACTGAGAACTTCCAGATGCTCAAGCTGGATTTAGAAAAGGCAGAGGAACACGAGATCAAATTGCCAATATCCAGTGGATCATAGAAAAAGCAAGAGAATTCCAGTAAAACATCTACTTTTACTTTATTGATTATGCTAGTCTTTGTGTGAATCACAACAAACTGTGGAAAATTCTTAAAGAGATGGGAATACCAGACCACCTTACCTGACTCCTGAGAAATCTGTGTGCAAATCAAGGAGCAACAGTTAAAACAGGACATGGAACAACAGACTGGTTCCAAATTGGGAAAGGAGTACGTCAAGGCTGTATATTGTCACCCTGCTTATTTAACTTATATGCAGAGTACATCATGAGAAATGCCAGGCTGGATGAAGCACAAGCTGGAATCAAGACTGCAGGGAGAAATATCAATAACATCAGAAATGCAGACGACACCACCCTTATGGCAGAAAGCGAAGAAGAACTAAAGAGCCTCTTGACAAAAGTGAAAGAGGAGACTGAAAAAGTTGGCTTAAAACTCAACATTCAGAAAACTAAGATCATGGCATCTGGTCCCATCACTTCATGGCTAATAGATGGGGAAACAGTGGAAACAGTGGCAGACTTTATTTTCTTGGGCTCTAAAATCACTGCAACCATGAAATTAAAAGATGCTTGATCCTTGGAAGAAAATCTATGACCAACCTAGACAGCATTTTAAAAAGCAGAGACATTACTTTGCTAACAAAGATCCATCTAGTCAAGGCTATGGTTTCTCCAGTAGCCATGTATAGATGTGAGAGTTGGACCATAAAGAAAGCTGAGTGCGAAAGAACTGATGCTTTTGAACTGTGGTGCTGGAGAAGACTTTTGAGAGTCCCCTTGGGCTGCAAGGAGATCAAACTAGTCCATCCTAAAGGAAATCAGTCCTGAATAGTCATTGGAAAGACTGATCCTTAAGCTGAAGCTCCAATACTTTGGCTACCTGATGCAAAGAACTGACTCGCTGCAAAAGCCCCTGATGCTGGGGAAGACTGAAGGAAGGAGAATGGGATGACAGAGGATGAGATGGTTGGATGGCATCACCGACTCAGTGGACATGAGTTTGAGTAAGCTCCAGGAGTTGGTGATGGAGAGAGGAGCCTGGTGTGCTGCGGTCCATGGAGTCACAAAGAGTTGGACACAGCTGAGCAACTGAACTGAACTGATTTGAGTAATATTTTGCTCATTCCACAGGACATAGCTATTGTACTGAAAATAAAGTATTTTAAGTGTTTACAACACATATGAACTAACACACAATGTCTCATTCAGAGATATTAGATTTGCTTGCATGGAACTAGGAGTTGTGAAACAATCTGGATGATGAAAGTTGCTAATAGCTCATGGTAGCTAATTCATATCAACTACTAAATAAGATAACTCTTAGAGACAGTGCCTTCACTTAGCGACTGAACAAGGACTATGTAAGATAACATTAGCTTCCATGCATGAAAGCCATAAATCAAAACTTAAATGATACATTTTGGTATATATGCTTGATTGGAAATATGCAGTGCAGATGAAAAATTGTCTATTAGCAAACAGTTATTTAACCCAAGTTCTCTTTAGGACATTAGCAACCTCCAAAATGGTATTTGTCAAAGTACTACTGGCAAATAATAGTTATAAAATAAGGTAATTGCACTGATGCAAATGCAATTCTTTGTTGTAAACATTTATGTAATGGTTATAGTAGTGCTTATAGTAAAATATGGGAGGTAAACACATACTTATCTTTATCTATTTAGCTTATGATTCTGATTACAACTTTTCATTTCTAAATTTATTTCAGATATAAAAGACAATTAAATTTTAACAAATTAAGAATTTACTTCTGGTGCATACTGGGGTCTTTTAATGCATCTTTCTATATCTTTTTAAGAAAGCAATGAAAGGAAAAAAGAGATAACTGCATAGTACTTAGTACGTGCCAGCCACTGTTTTAAGCACATCATATATATTCATTCAACACAAAATCAGGTTAAGACAATCAGGACTATTAGTACCACCAGTAACCTGGCAGAAGCAAATGTAAATACTATCTGATGAAAGAGAGTACCACAGTAGGCCTCAAGTTATCTCCATAGCTTTTATATGTAATGTCCAGTGTCTCATCAAAAATAACCAAGCATATGAAAGGCAAGAAATGTGAACCCATCAGGAGCACTAAAGGACAATAGATACAGACACAATATAAATAAAACAGTTACAGAGACTTCAAACTAATACATATAATATATACAAGGACGTGATAGACAAAACTGAGAATTTTGTCAGAGATCTAGAAGCTAATAATATCATCATCATCATCATTGTATAATGAAAACATATATTATAATAAAAATATAGTAATAAATACAAAGAAAACCTCACCTAAGCAATCACAGTTAAAACTACTGGAAATCGAAGATATAAAGAAAGAATTACAGACAGTTAAAAAAAAAAAGGACAGTTTGCTTTTAAAAGACTAGTGGCAATGACATATATATACTACATGAGTAAAACAGGTAGCTAGTGGGAAGCTGCTGAGTAACACAGGGAGCTCGGGGCTCTGGGACATCCTAGATGGATGGGATGAGGAGGTGGGCGGAGACTCAAGAGGAAGGAGATTCACACTGTTATGCAGCAGAAGCCAACACAACTTTGTAAAGCAATTATCCTTCAATTAAAAATAAATTTTCAAGTAGACTATTTCTGGCATCAACAGAAACAGTGAGTTATAAGACAATAACATCGTAAAGTGGGGGAAGAGAATTACCAGTTTAGAATTTGCTTCCCAGGAAAAGTACCTATTAGAAAAAGAGTCAAGACATTTCAGACAAAAAACAAAACTGGGCCAAATTATTACTATACTAAAGGAAATCCTATATGTAATCTCAGAGATGCAGGAAGAAATGAAGAGCATATAAGACTATATGAAACCATAATAACAATAATTATTGTGGAATTTAAATTATATAAAATTAAATACCTAAAAATAACATATAATTCAGAAGAAGCACATAAGTAGTGAAGGCATTCATTCTAAGGTTTTCAAGTTTCCCACAAACTGAAAGAAGTACTAATTTGCATTGTACTTTGATTAGGTTGAAGACACCTCTTGTAACTTCCATGATAACCAGTAAAACAATGTAAAAGTTGTAAAAATAACAAGCTAATAGGAAAACGGCAATGAAATTACAAATATACTCAGTCCAAAAGATATCAAACAAAGAGATAAAAAGAAATATAGAATAGGAAGGGTAAATAGCATAGTAAGTCAGCATATTTAAATTCAAATATATTATTATGACATTAAATATAAAATGACTAAATACTCCACTGAAAAGAAAAATACCAGACTGTATGATAAAACAATATTTACTTATCTGATGCTTGTAAAGAGAGATATTTAAACCATAAACATAAAGAAAATTTAAAACTTAGAGAATGAGAGAGAAGTCACATAGACACTAGCTAACAGAAAGCTAGTTGTATAGATTTTTAAGTTGACTTGAAGGCAAAATCGTTAATAGAGGAAAAAAAAAATGGGTCTCATTACGAGACAGGTTTCAATTCACCATGATGATATAATAGTTCTAAATTTGTATCTAACTAAGCATCTGTCATCCTTTTTTTCCATTACCATCCTATTTCCTTAAGGAGACTTTTTAGACTTGTTTATTCTAATCACTTCCTTCCAAAAGAGTTTAAAACCATGTACACTATACATCTGTTGATGCCCTGAGTCTCTCTGGAGGGCCATAGACCACTACAATACATATTGATTTTCTTTGCTTCCTGAGAACCAATTATTAGATCTGAATTAGGGGCTTCCTTGGTAGCTCAGCTGGTAAATAAACTGCCTACAATGCAGGAGAATACAGTTCAATTCCTGGGTCAGGAAGATCCTCTGGAGAAAGGAACCCACTCCAGTATTCTGGCCTGGAGAATTCCATGAACTGTATAGCCCATGGGGTTGCAAAGAGTTGGACATGACTGAGCAACTTTCACTTTCATGTGATTAACAATTTCCTAATTGACTTGTATATTGTCAGCTTGCTTATTTAACTTATATGTGGAGTACATCATGCAAAATGCCAGGCTGGATGAAGCACAAGCTGGAATCAAGTTTGCAGGAAGAAATATCAATGACCTCAGATATGCAGATGACACCACCCTTATGGCAGAGAGTAAAGAAGAACCAAAGAGCCTCTTGATGAAAGTGAAAGAGGAGTGAAAAAGCTGGCTTAAAGCTCAACATTTAAAAAACTAAGATCATGGCATCTGGTCCCATCACTTCATGGCAAATAGATGGGGAAAAAATGGAAACAGTGATAGACTTTATTTTCTTGGGCTCTGAAATCACTGCAGATGGTAACTGCAGCCATGAAACTAAAAGACGCTTGATCCTTGAAAGAAAAGCTATGACCAACCTAGACAGCATATTAAAAAGCAGAGACATTACTTTGCTAACAAAGGTCTGTCTAGTCAAAGCTATGGTTTTTCCAGTAGTCATGTATAGATGTGAGAGTTGGATCATAAAGAAGGCTGAGTGCCGAAGAATTGATGCTTTTGAACTGTGGTGCTGGAGAAGACTCTTGAGAGTCCCTTGGACTGCAAGGAGATCAAACCAGTCAGTCCTAAAGGAAATCGGTCCTGAATATTCATTGAAAAGACTGATGCTGAAGCTGAAGCTCTAATACTTTGGCTACCTGATGCAAAGAACTGACTCACTGCAAAAGCCCCTGATGCTGGGGAAGATTGAAGGAAGGAGAATGGGATGACAGAGGATGAGATGGTTGGATGGCATCACCGACTCAATGACATGAGTTTGAGTAAGCTCCAGGAGTTGGTGATGGACAGGGAAGCCTGGTGTGCTGCAGTCCATGGCATCGCAAAGAGTTGGACACAAATGAGTGACTGAACTGAATTGACCTGTATATGTTTCCCTGGTGGCTTGGTGGTAAAAATCCACGTGCAATGCAGAAGACTCTGGTGTGATCCTTGGGTTGGGAAGATCCCCTGGAGAAGGAAATGGCAACCCACTCCAGTCTTCTTGCCTGGGAAATCTCATGCACAGAAGAGCTTGGAAGTCCATGGGTTGGCAATAGTCCGACACGACTTAGTGACAACCACCACCAACTGACTGGCAGAGAGTGCAGTACCTAACAGCCAGAGTCCAAATTCACTTCACATATGTGTGAAACATGCATGAAAGTTGACTACATGTTGGATCATATATATAAGCTACACCAAATCCCAATGACCTAAATCAGGTATTATCAATTATGATCTATGACCACAGCAGATTATACTTGGAAACAGTCACAAAAAGATAACTACAAAATCCCAATGTGTTTGAAAATTAATAAATGCACATCTAAATAATCTAAGTGTCCAAAAAGAAGTTACAATTGAAACTGTTTTGAGCTATCTGATCATGGAAATACTAAATTTGGGGATGCAAATTAGAGAAAAATTTATTGGTTTAAATGTATATATTGAAAAAGAAGAAAAATTGAAATGCTATGAGCCAAGATAAAAAAAAAAAACACCCTGAGAAAATAGAAAAAAACTTAAGAAAATAAATCTAAAAAAGAAGAAAAAAGGAAATAATAAAGGACTAAAATGAATAAACAGACAATAAATACACATAAATAAAGAGAATTTTAAAAGTCAAAAGTTTTTACTTGAAATATCTAATAAAATTGATCTTGGCAGAACCAGTGGAGAAAAACAAGAAAAACTGAAATGGCATAATAAACTAAGAGCAAGAATAAAAAGTTAGCCTAAAAGGCAAAGAATTATGAACAACTTATGCTAATTACTAAATTTTGATAAAATAACTGACCTAGAAATACATGACTTACCAAAACTGAAAATAAAAGTAGAGACTGAATAACCCATAAAAATTAGTAAAGTTAAAATTGTAACTAAAATCTTGGCCACAAAATATTCCAGGACTAGATGGACTTGATTACAATGTCTAAAAAATATTTAGGGAAGAAATGGCATGAATCTATATAAATTTATATAAATCTCTCTCCCTCAAATTTTAAAAAGGTAATATTTTGTAACTATTTTTATGAGGTCAATGGAACCTTGTTGTTACCAGAAAGGATAACTTTAGCCTTATTTTTCTTAATGAACATAGCTGCAAAATCCTAAAAGTTATTAGCAATCCAGAAACAAGGTAAAAATGGATTAAAAAATATCAGAACACATCATGACGAAATTGGAATTACTCCAGGATTTCAAGTTGGATTTGACATTGTAAAATTAATCACCACCTCAACAGAATAATAGAGAAAATCATATGGTAGATATCAGAAAAAATATTTGATAAATCAAATATTTATTCACGGTAACTTACAAACTAGAAATAGAAGGAAACTTCCAATATTATAGACAACATCATACTTAATGGTAGAATGTTGGAAATTTTCCTTCTAATATTGAAAACAATACACTACCCACTGTTATCTCTTCAACAATTTACTGAAAATCCTAGCCATTACAATAAGAAAAAATTGTCAATATTTAAGAAGAATATATACATGCCTACCAATATTCTTGGATAGTATGACTGACTACATAGAAAATCAAAAGAATTGACAGATAAATTATTAGAATTTCCAAGTGAGTTCAGCAAGGCTGCTAACAACAAATCGATACACCAACATTTAATTGGTTTTTCATAGTGACTAAATAACAAGTATATATTAGTAACAAAAATTAAAAATTAAAATTGAAGAGATACTATTTAGAGTAGCATCAAAATACTAACTGCTTAGTAATATATCTAGCAAGGAATATGCAACATGACCACAAAGCAAGCTATTATTGAGAGAAATTACTAAAGACCTAAATAAAGGGAAGAATATACTACCTTCATGAATTGAAAGACTCAAGGAAAGATGTCAAATCTTCCCAAATCCATCAATATCCCAAAAGTGTTTTTTTTTTCTTTTTTTTTAGGGAAGAATCTTAAGTTAACTTTAAAATTTATATGGAAATGTACAGAACCAAGAAGAGAAACAGATTTTACCAATGGGAGAAAAATATTTGTACAATAGTAGCAATTAAAGGTATCAAAATACATTTTAAAAATTCCTATAAATTAATATATAAGTGACTTATTTAGACAATTCACAAAGAAGATATTTACATGGCTAATATATATGTGCAAAAGTGTTCAAACTCATCTGTAGCCAGGAAATGCAAATTAAAACCACCATATATTAATCACTACATACCTCCCCTAAATGCTAATTTATAAGGTTAGTGAGGAATTTTATAAACCATACACTGTTGGTGGGAGTGTAAATATTTTAACCATTTTGAGCAGTTTTGAATTTTCTACCGAAGTAAAACATAAACATTCTCTGTGGCCCAGCAACTAATTCCTACGCATATGGTCAGCAGAAATACATGTACTGGTGCATCAAAAGACAGGCATAAGAATGCTCAGACCAGTACTATTCCTAATATTAAAAACTAGGTACAATTGAAACATTTTTCCATAGCAAAATGGATGAATAAATTGTTGCATAGTATCAGATAATTAGATACAATGCAATAATTAAATAAAATACGGCTGTATGCAACAATCTGCTAAATCTCACTGTATAATGATGAGTGAAAAGAGTGGAGGAGGCTTGACAGGATTTTTGAAGTGACAGTTATGTAATAATGTTCTCTTTCTTGGCTTGGGTAGTGTAGTGGTTACACAGTGTTTCACTTGTAACTAGTGAACCATTCTGTACATTTATATCTTTTGAGTATTCCTCTGCACATGTGCTATAGTTTAAAAATAAAATTAAAACTATTTCTCTTAAGTGTTTAAAGCACCCCATAGTACTATGGCCAAAATAGTTATAACTCTCCATGAAATAATTTTTATAAGTGTAAGCAAACAATACCAGTTGATACACACTTGATGCTTACTACCTGTCATGCATGACTTTAAGCACTTTACAAATAAAGTGCATTTGATCTTCTCAACAACCATATGAGGCAGATATTATAAACACCTTCATCTTATAAATAAGTAGAGTGCTGCTCAGAGAGACTAACTGGCTCAGGATCACAGAGCTAATCAGTAAGCCCCAGTGAACTGTGCCAGATTCCGCACTGTTTACCATTGTAGGACACTGCCTTCCAGAACAAAACTTCTGAAGTTGAAAGTGTCAGATTTAGTCACTGTGAATGAATTTAAAATGAAATAATGTTTCCTCGATACACTGGAAACTCCTATTTCAAGTAGACTGATTTAACATTTTGACACAGATATTTTTATATTTTGTAAAATAATTTTAAAACTCTTTTTCTATGCTTGGAATGACCAAAGATGGATTTTAACATAATGCTTGTGAAACACTGAAAACTCAAAAAAAAAAACCCTGTCAATTAAAAAGCAGGGATTAAATTTCAACTCTATTAGTTTTAACTTCTGTGAACCTCAATTACCTTGTCATTAAAATGGGCATAATGAATCCTTTCCTAATAGGAAGATTCTGAGAAAGAACTGATTTGACATTTGTGCTCTGAACCAGCCGACTAATATGAAAACCAATCCAACCGTGTGAGTAGAGTAAATGTTAGAAATTTTACAACATAAATGTACCTCATTTTAAACTCACATTTAAGAGGCTTAAAAGTCAAAAGTGCTAAATAACTTAAGGCCAGCATTTGGAACTTGAATGCAGCAATTTAGGTTATAAGGTCAGTTTTTCTTGAAAAAAGTTTGATCCTTATTGTTTTCTTCCTGTTTTCCCTTCTCTCTTCACATAATATATGAAAACTAAATTAAAAATATATATATATTATTACCATTTAATTCAATAAATATATTTGACCTATTTTTTTAAAGATTTACATTAAAGGAGACATATTTTAAATAGGCTATGTTATCCAATTCACTGTTTCTGACATGAATACCATTTGAAAAGTTTTTATGTACATTTGTTTTCAAGTTTAAGAAGGGTTTGCCCTCTATCTCTCTCCTGCACTCACAAAGACACTTAGCAGCAACAAATTAATGAAAAAGAAGATAGTAATTCTCAGCTACTTTATTATCAGTCATTGGATTATTTTTAAATGATTAACAATTTTTTTTCTTAAAAAAATTAATAGAAATGTATAGAGAAAAATCTAGAATGCCATTCAAGTCTCCTATCATACAAATTTCTGTTTTGTGTCTATCCCTTTTGTTTTAACTTAAAGGTTGTTCTTTACTCCAGGCACAATAAAAAAAAAAGAGATCTAGAAAAACAGAAAATAAAAATGACTAAATAATTAAAATGACCAATACATTTTCCACATCAAACTAAAAACCAAATTGAAATAGTTTTTATTTTACTGAAAAACAAGAACACTAGTCTGACGGACATGGAAATATACTGTATTTTTATCACAGGGAAAACAACTTTTTCCTTCAATTTAATGATCTTTTCTAAATCAAGGCATTCTTTAGACCGCTGTATTACTGCAGCATCTCTTTTTTCGAGAATTCATCTACACTTTTGTAAATGACTGAGTTCTTTCATCTGCTGGACACAGCTGGTAAGTGGCATAATGGGAAAGGGAAATGAAAGTTTTTTTTTTCCTCCTGAAAAACCAAGAAATGTATAAATCATATTGAAACTGAAGCATCTGTTGCTTGTATTACTGCGCAAAATACCCATCTTAATACACACAGTGTTTTCTATTGTTTTATGAATAAATGCTATTATAGCATATTTTAATTTAAAAAGTCTATGATGGGTGGTTTCCTTAAACACTATTTGAGTAAATTGTGCATATTTAATTTGAAAAATTACACCAACCTAATTATAAAACAGAAAGTTTAAAGTGCTCAAACCAATAAAATATATTGAGTAAAATATGTACCTTTAGTTTATGGAGAAAAGTCTCAAATAGTTGTCAGGCAACAGGCCAGCAAGTTTTCTTATGAAAATTCTGAAACACATATGAAAGCTGGAAGGAACTCTGAGCTCGACTAAGACTCTCGTTTTGTACATGAGGACACTGGTGCCCCGAGAAATGATTGGTCCACAGTTACTCAAGCAGGAAACCTGGGCTATCTCCTCGTTTCAGGGACAAGCTGGTCTCAGCTGTGTCAAAGGCAAGGGAGGGAAACCCAGGATTGAAGGAAGAATCTAATGAAGCAATTAAAAAACAGAACTGTTTCTCCTTTTATTTTCCAATTTTGTCTCACCTTTAACTTAAATATCATGTGAAAATAAACAGATACCCATAATCTTTCCATCGCATACATAATAAACTTGTGGTGAGAAAAGGTGAACAATTCTACAGTATTTACATCCCAGAGGCTTCCATTGTTATTTTTATTTGAATTTGTAGACCTTTTCAATCAGTGTGTGTGAATATGTATATATAGCCATACAAATGCTAATGTAGCTTTTTCCCCACTTGTCACATTTTGAAAATCATTCCAGATTGTTCATGTAGATCTCGCTTACTCTTTTAAACAGCGATATGATATTCTAGTCTATGGATTTAAAATAATGTACTCAACAACTCACCTATTATCAGTTTAGGTAGCTTCTGAGTTTTTATATTACAAAGAAGGCAAAAATAAACATAATTTGATATGTTCTTAGACTAAGATTTACTAGAGTCAAAGAATATGTAAAACATTGAACGTTAAGTATCTTTATTTTAGATATCAAATTTTGACCAGCTTAGGGAAGATCCCCTGAAGAAGGAATGGCAACCCACTCCAGTACTCCTGCCTGGAAAATTCCACGGATGGAGGAGCCTGGTGGGCTACAGTCCATGGGGTCGCAAAGAGTTGGACATGACTGAAGTGACTTAGCACACAAACGCAAGTATATACTAACCTCCTACGTCTACATCTGAACCCATGGAAATACCTCCTCACACCAAGCTAACCCTGGACTCCACCTGCCACCCCAAAGGAAAAGCAGAATATTCTTAAAACTCTCAAAGAACCTTTAGTATATTTAAATCATGTAAAAACTTCTGTTTTGAACAAAATCTTTTTTTGTGTATTTGAAGCAGTAAGTAGGTAATGATGATTTTCATCATGCAGAAAGGATGTCTGTTACATTTATTTATATGCTAATTATGAATCTAAAACACAAAAGCTAATAATAAGAAAAGAATCTGAGCAGGAATTTCAATGAAAAATTTTATGCAAATTCACCAGCCACTAGAAAGGAAAAACCACAAACAAACTTCAAATTTTATAAGAGGAAACGCCATCAAAGTCTCATTACCAATCTTAATTTTTCCATCTTCTTACAAACGCAAGAGAGAAAAGAAAAGGAGACAGGAAGGAAGGAAGAAAGGAAGTGTGGAGGGACAGGAATGGATTGAGGGGTATGAATAAAATAAGCTTTCTCTACTAATATATTGACTAAGGCTGTTATCTTCATGCTTCTTTACTGTATGTAAATAAATGTACAAAGCATCCAAGAAAGGATTTTAATTTTGAAAATACTGGGGTATTTATTTACACACTAGGATATTAAGAAATATATATTGCTTAATAGACTTATGTGTATTCCGTGTCATGCTATTTTTAGGTTTATCTGAAGCTACAAACCTTGCTCCCTATTCTTCACACTTGAGATGTTAACTGTAAATCAACACCCAAGGAGATGCCAGCAAGAATGCTCTGACCCAAGGAGGATCCTACCAGTGCCTGAATTAGGATAACTGAATTGTACTAAAATCCACCAGTAGGAGGAGGCAGCTCCCCCATCCCCCTGTACCACAGGGGTAAGGTCTCAGAGCAGATACTCAATGGACAATCAGTTCACCAAAAACATTCTTCTTCTGAGGATTCCTCCAACTTAGTTATTAACACATGTTCAGTTATTCTCTAAAGAAACCAGAATTGGAGCAGAGGAGATATTAAAGTGAAATAATACAGGAAGCCTAAGACAATGATTGGCACTTAGGAAGAAGACACTTGTCACGTTAAAGTCTCCAGATACAATGAACTCAGAACACGTCCCTTTGCTGTCTGAAGGGTGCTACAGCCAAGGAGCAGCATGTCAGCCTCAGAGGAGAGAAATGGGATGAGGACACACGGTCTTCCCTGGGGAGCCACAGTCCGCCTGTAGAGAAATTGCCCAAAACCCAAGGACTTGTTGCTGTTTTCCCTTGACAATGAGGGTATTTTGGAGGCGAAATTATATAAAGCTGGACAATTGAATACAGGCAAACTTTTAAGGGAAGTAGAAGAAATAAAGGATGGGAAAGATGGAAGAATAAAAAGAGTTTAATGCTGACAAGTCCCTATTAACCTATCATGGTGAAGCACAGAATCTGGAAAGGAAAAAGTCATCCTAGAAGTATTCCAAGATCTTCATTTTAAAGCAGAGGAAATTGAAGCCTCCAAAGTTGAAGAAATTTGCCTTAACTCACACAGTTCTTCTGAGCTACTTTGGGATAATTGGTTTCTTGACACAAAGGACATTCCTGCCATATGATACTGCATCAGTGGTCAAGCCCATCACAATTTAGGAAACATTCTTGCTTGTACCAACTGGTCACTGTCATCTGGGGTTGCTGTCAAAGTTCTTGAAGGACTCCTGCTTTTTGGAACTCTTATGGTTCCAAGTTCAAGTGATGATGGAGAAACTACCAATGCACTGATTTAATTCACCATCTCAAACCTGTACAATAGCTTAATCAACCAATGGGAAAACTCTGACTCCCTTAAACATTATGTTTTTTATGGATATCACCACAAATATATTGTCCACATCTTGACATGTGGAAAGCATATAGTAATTTTTTAAATAAAAGTCTGACACTCACACTTTTATATACAAATAGAATTTTTTAAATTCCCAAATAAGAATGCTATAAAAAGTTTGATCAAAAAAAGACTGTAAGAAATAACTCAATACAACCAATTTATTTACAGGTGATGAAACTGGGATCAAGAGTAAGCAAGTGCTTCCCAACTAGTTAGAACCTGAATAAGGGTCCCGTCTGGTCCCGTCTCTATCTGCTGCTCTTTCTAATGTGCTCCATGCAATCTCTTTCTGGGTACAAATTAAATCATCTAGATACTTAAGCAATTCTTGGGAAAGTATAACTGCCTTGATTATACACTAGAATGTTGACACATTTCATTGCACTCTTTATTCAAATCTCTAACATGCCTGGAATATAGTAGATATTGTCACTTTGAGTGACATGGGCTTCCCTGATAGCTCAGTTGGTAAAGAATCTGCCTGCAGGAGACCCTGGTTTGATTCCTGGGTCGGGAAGATCTGCTGGAGAAGGGATAGGCTACCCACTCCAGTATTCTTGGGCTTCCCTTGTGGCCCAGCTGGTAAAGAATCCACCTGCAATGCAGGAGACCTGGGTTCGATCCCTGGGTTGGGAAAATCCCCTGGAGAAGGGAAAGGCTACCCACTCCAGTATTCTGGCCTGGAGAATTCCATTCTACATCCCCTTTCCCCCATTTCTCCCCCAAACTTCTGTATCATAACTTTAAAGATTGCTAATATACCAAATGACTCATTGCTTATATACCAGGTGGCGCAATAGTAAGGAATCTGCCTGCCAATGCAGGAGACGCAAAAGAGGTGGGTTTGATCTCTGGGTTGGGAAGATCCTCTGGAGTAGCAAATGGCAACCCACTCCAGTATTCTTGTCTGGAAACTGGTATGGACAGAAGAACCTGGCGGGCTACAGTCCATGGAGTTGCAAATAGTCGGACATGACACACACACAATACACCAAGTGTGCATCACCTCAGGAATCAAAGCCAGCATGTTGACAAAGTCACCTAGGATGCTTGCAAAGTCAATGGTCCTGAGAGCTGTAAAATACCCCATGGCTCTGACATGAGCGATAGATATGCTCCCCAAGGCTCATTCTTAGGAAAAGTGAGGAGGCCCCTGGGGAAGCTCTGAGGAGAAATGGAGATGCCACCATGGGAAGGCACTGAGAGAGAGGGTCTCATTGCATTTTCAAATGCCAAATCTCTTTCTCCCCAGCTAGATGCACCTCCTAGAAGACAGAGTCCTGCTTGTCTGTGAACTTCTCTGGGACAGATAACCTGAATCCACGGGATGGTAGAGTCTTGGGTAAAAATTTTTGAACATTGAGGATTCTTCAATAAATCACCTACCTCCTTAGATAAATTACCCGCTACCAGTCAATCTGAGTTAGACCACTTAGAACACCTAATAGGTTTTACATTTAGATGTTCTGAAGTCTATTCTGATTCTCACTTTTGATACTTCTCTTTAATATAATGAAGACCTTTTGGTCTTGCTTGGGATTAGTTTACCGCTTAATGCATTCCTTCCAACACCATGTTCTGTGAGTCAACATGCAGCTTCCCCTATGATTGGAGCCTGGTTAACAAATTCAACTTTGGAAGATTAATTCCTAGGCAGAGGCATTTCCCAGGCGGTACCAACTCACTTTGAGGAAACTTACTTTTGCATCTGTTTTGGGGTAACACGTTCCTTTGACTGAAAAGAACACCAGTCAGTGTTCGAAATGCCCTCCTAAATAGATTATATGTCAGGTTGGGCTTTAACATTAAAAACTTTTTTCAAAGACAGTTGAAAATACCCTAGTTGAAATTTATTTAAATTACAATACATGAAGGGTAGTAAATTCTCAGCAAACATTTTAAGTAGGTATTAATTGAGAACTGACAAAGGGGAACTTTGTGCAGAACGTCATGTAAGGCATTACAAAATGTACTGGGGCAATTATTTTTTCTAAGTTGATGTCTGCTTCTGACACATCTTGGATTTTTCCATCCTTGCCCTAAGTAACTTGATTCAAAAGAGTTTCTCCCAGTTAATCGGCTGACATATATATAGTCACCACTGATTTTGTCTCATGTTCAACAGAGGACACTCTGAAACCAGACAGCTTAGTGTCAGGTGAAAAACCTTATAAAGAGGATACAGACTTTGGAGTTGCAACTTGTTAACTTTGGGCTTCTACTTCATACACAAAGCGACTTCATTATATTAGAGAAAATGTCAATCAAAATGTAACTACTGACACCCGTCTTTGTCTCACCAGCCAGTAATAAAAGATAAAGCAGAGGAAATGGAGGAGCGGCAGTTAGGCATTTGCAA
The DNA here is from genome assembly GCF_019320065.1 of Cervus canadensis. Taxonomy (NCBI): domain Eukaryota; kingdom Metazoa; phylum Chordata; class Mammalia; order Artiodactyla; family Cervidae; genus Cervus; species Cervus canadensis. The sequence continues at coordinate 9,480,914 of NC_057418.1, read as the reverse complement.
CACACAAAGTCCTTGTTTTCCCACTAGGCACTGCAGAAAAGCAATTGTCCATTCACAGCACATCCTCTGCATTTCAGGGCTAATATTTTTGCAGTTCTTAACTTGGTACATTACACTCTTAGTTAATTTCATAATTCTTTGAAATGCACGATGTGTTTTACACCTTGCTTAATCTTACTGTCAACATGACCCAGTTTTAAAAATTTCTCTTAATGTTGAGAATAGAAACCTTTGAAAAAAATCAAGAAATTTTGGAAACAGAGTAATGGTTTCAAACAATCCTGTCTTGTTATTGCATAACTTTGAGAAGGGTAATATGGAAATCCATATTAACCATATATTACTCAAATTGCTCTTACAATAATTGACTCTAGATAGGAATGATTTTTAGCAGAGTTTCTCCTCAACCTAAAATAATATTGTGCCATTGAAAACAACATTACCCTGGGTTTAATTGCCCTGCTTGCTGCAACATTTAGTGGTTTATGTATATAAATGCATATGCCTGCTTTCAGGGGCAAAGAGGTTTAGTCTAACATTTTAATAGTTATTCTAGTCAAACACATGAAGAACAGAACCTATAGATGGTTGATTAGTTCCCAGGCTCAATCACTCAAGTCCATAATTAAATATCTCACTCTGCTTTCAACTATTGTAGAAGACAATTAGCAAATTTGTAGTGCTAATAAAGAAGTTTTATTCTCCTTTATAAATAATGATATCTAAGTCATTTGATCATGTAACTCAGTGCCTGGATCTCCTCTGTTGACTTCCAAATCCAGAACATTTTAAAAAATTCAACAAATTGATAAATTGCATTTTCCTCAAGAGTTCATATTTCGGACACATCTTCCATAGGTTTCTTTTTTTACCTTTGGTCTCATTATTAGCTTCTTTCTCCCTTCCTACTAATTTCTTCATCTTCTATCAACCAACATAACAAACTCAAGAGAAAAATGGAATTTCTTTTTCCCTGTTCCACAACCCTCACCAATCTCTTTACCAGTATTTTCCTGTCCTGTCCCACCAAAAAGAAAATCTGACTCAACTCTAAGATTTACATTGGAGAAGAAATATTGCATTCATGAAAAAAAAAAAAAAACCCAAAGGAAAAAAACACAACCCTCTCAGGAGGGGCTCAAAGACCAGTGAAAAGGCCAGAGTGTCTCATTAGGCTGCTTGGAATGAAACAGTTAATTCAGGGTAAGTGATAATGTTCAGTCAGTTCGCCTAGAAAAAGGAAGGAAATTCAAAAGCTGGTTGCTGTAGTAACAATCACAGACCAAAAAATATATACATACAGGTTCATTTAAAATAAAACTCCTGCCATCTCTCTCCTGGGATTCTCTCAAGAAAAATGAGTTGCCGCTGAAATCTGTCGTACCTACCTCAACCATTAAACAAGACATTTAACCATAGTGGCAGTTCTGTGACCTCTGAATGCCGTGAAATCTCTGAGTGCTGCCGCTTGTTCATGAAGACTTGTGCTGCGGAATCCAGCAACTTCATCCAGGATTACAAATATAATTAAGTAAGAAAAAATAAGAAAAAAAAAAAAAAAGAAAAGAAAGAAAACCAAAAGCACACAGAGAGATCGGGAAGGAAGGAAGGTAGAAAGAGACTCTCTGTGGGTGAGGACACCAGGTTTCTCCCAGTAAGCGCTGGGATGGAGCTGAGGCTGCTGCAAGCGCCCAGACCCCCGACTGGCTGGGGGAGCAGGCAGCCGGCCTGCTGGGCTGGGAGGTGCTGTCAGTGGCCACAGGCAAGGAAAAGCGGAGACCAATCGGCTTCAACTCTGGCAGCTTACTGGAGTGGAGCCTTTTCTGTTTATGTTTCCTCATTTCAAGAGTGACGTCAAAGGGTTTAGTTTTTCCTCTGCATGTGCTATTAATTTTAAAGTGCTGTGCTATGGGAAGAATGCGTGTGTGTGTGTGTGTGTGTGTGTGTGTGCCTGCGCTGAGCCTGGGCACCCCACTCTCAGGAGAACCCAAGACACATTTTCTATTTTCAGGAATAAATTTTAACAATTTAAAATACCTTGTGGCGAGGTGTATCCGAAAACAAAACAAGACAAAAAAACGCAGAGCTTGATGAGAGCAGCAAAGATTTCTATTTCCCCCCAGTGCCTGTGTATGTACCTTTGCCCACGGGCCAGCTGTTGCTTGTTTTTGAACTCGTTCGTTTTTACCCTTCCCTCAAAGAGTTGCTAATCTTGATCGCCGTGGAGGCAGACTTGCACCTCTGAGCCAGTGAACGACATTCTGTGTAGGGAAGAACAGAAATTATGTTTATGCTGCTGGTCCCTGCTTTTCTCTCTTCCCTCCAGCTTCTGCGGTGAAGCGTCAGGATTACTCATGCCAGGGAGATCCCTCCTGCAACTCCCCACGGGGATCATTCAAGAAGCAGAGCACGGGGATGCCACACAAGCATGCCGGGGGCTTCAGCACGTTCTCGCCCAAACTGTGTGAAGGTACAGTTATTTAGGGAGAATTCCTCTACCAGGGCCCCCAGCTCATCCCTGTATTTCTCTTCCCACTCTGGAAAATCTCGGTGGTGGCCATCTGTTGTTTCTGCCTCCCCCATATCCTCTCCCTTCTCCCCCCGCACCCCGCCCCATTCTGCTAACAGAACCTCTTTTTTCCCCCTCCTTTGAAGACTTTCCTTCCTCTATCTAGAGACTGCACTGCCTTCCTCTTAAGACCCTCCCCTCCAAAAGAACTATAAGGGGCACGTGACTCAGACTGACCAATCTGATTTCTCCATTGCCTTAGAAACAGACAATGTTTTAGGGGTAAGCGCAACTTTTAAGAAAGATGAGTCCTATTTCAAATATGAATACAGATTCTTTGAGAAAGAAGGTATTGATAGCTGTCTGAGATTCTACACACTAGAGTTAAGTGAGACTGTAGTTGTTGGGGTTCATCTTTGATGCGGAAGATACAGAAGTGGGAACAAAACAGGTGGTATCTGCTTTCATGTAGTTTAGGTTTTGGAGAAAAAGGAAGACAGGCAATAAAAATAGGTTAATACATAATGTCAGTTGATAATAAGGGCTTTGAAATAAAGGAAAATAAGGGCACAGGTGTATCTGTGTGTGTATGCATATGCACAAGTGTGTGTTGTTTAAGAAGTGATGATTAGGGATGCACGCTTTTAAAGCAAATGGGAGCAAAGGCCTGAATGAAGTAAATAAGCGGTCACCCGTGTCTCTGCTGCCAGGCAGAGGAACCATGGGCAGGCCTGAGGCAGGGGAATACGAGGCACATTCAAGAAACAGAAAGGGAAATAGAGTGGCTGGAAGACAACGAACAACAGGAAGAGATGGGTTCAGGGAGATATGTCTGGGACAAGATCTGGAAGCATCTCACTGGCCCTGAAAAGGATTGGCATTTATCCCCAGGTAGAAAACCTAACAGACTGTTTTGAACTAAAGAAAGCCTATGATTTCCTTTATCTTCTGTGTGGAAAATAGGCCCTGGGGAGCCAGTGTTGAGGCAGGGAGACCAATAGTGAGGGCACTGCAATAACAGCTCAAATTTGGGCGTAAGCAGTGGACAGAATGAGAGGGCAGAATTTGGAGGGGGTGTGTGTGTGTGTGTGTGTGTGTGTGGAGGGTATGTGTGTGTGTGTGTGTGTGTGTGTCTGGAGGGTGTGTGTGTGTGTGTGTGTGTGTGTGTGTAACTGGCAGGATTTCAAGATATGGGGTATGAGAGAGAGGAACCAAAGATACTTCCCAGGATCCTGACTTCAGCAAACAGAGTTGCCACACGCTGACTTGGGGAAGACCAAGAGAAGAACCTGGTTTTGAGATAAACTGAAGACTGGTTCTGGACCTTCACTCAAAAGCAACAAATCGTGACCGATTGCCTCCTCTGTACCCGCACTGTTCCTAGTGTTGGCGATGCAGGAGTGAAAAGCGCAAACAGATGAACCCAGAAGCCCTTACCCTCATAAAATTTAGATTCTTCTGAGGGGAGACAGTTTATAATAGGGTGCTGAATAGTGATAATACTATGGAGGAAAAAATATGACCAGGAAGCGTTATTGGTCAGATGGAGTCTAGCAATTTTAAACTGAATATCTAGGGAGGGTCTCATGACAAAGGTGATACTTGAACAAGGAAAGAAGAGGCACAGAGCAAGGGCAAAGACTCTGAGGTCGAGGCATGGTGAGCAGCAGGAGATGGCAATGGGCCTACAGCACGCAGATCAGGTAGGGCATTCTTGGTCATTGGAAAGACTTTGGCTTTTACTCTGAAAGAAGTAGGATTCTAAGCAGACTAGCCTTTAATAGGCTCACTGGTAGTTGTGTGGAGGTCAGACTGGACGAAAGGGAACTGATAGAGGGTATTGAATATTGAAATAAATTTTGAATATTGAAATAAAACAAGCCAGACATCACAGTGGTGTCAATGGATGGCTTTGATGGCTAGAAGTGGTTGGCTTCTGATTATATTTTGGTTTTGGAAATAATAGGAGTTTAAAGTGGATCGGACACTAGGGATAAGGGAGGTAGATTAGTGAGAGGAGCCACTAACATTTCCAATATGTTGGGTTCCATTAAATGGAAGAATTGCGCTGGCATTGACCAAGAGTGGGAAGAACAGCCTTTGGAGGGAAGATAAAGAGTTTGACAGTGAATGTGTTACCTTTGCCTATAGGATGTCCACATGGAGATATGGAAAGGGTAGTTGAATATATAAGCTTAGAGTTCAGGGGACAGTTTTAGGCTATAGACATAACTTTGGAAGTCACTGTATATTCATCATATTTGAAACCATGAAGCTGGATATAATTACCAGGGAAATGAATACAGATGGAAAAGCCTCAGGTAGCCCGAGATTAAGTAGTCAGGAAACGAGGAAGACCCAGCAAAGGAGACTCAGAAGGAGCTCCCAAGAGGTAAGAAATAAGCTAAGACTGGGCTATCCTGGAAGCCAAATGAAATTTTCAATGGTGAGCTTTGTAAAACGAAATTTAGATGAAGGTTGAAAATTGACCCTTGAATTTAAAATATGTAATCCTCTGTGCCCTTGACAAAATCAGGTTTAGTATGGTAGAAAGGGTGAAAGATCAAGAGAGAATGGAAGGACAATTGGGGGTAGACAGCAATTCTTTCAAGGTGGTTTCCTCCAGTGAGAACAGAGAAATGGGGACAGTAATTGGAAAGAAAGTGAAACCAAGGAAGCATTTTTAACATGGGAGAAATATCAGCATTTTGTAAGCTGTCAAAAAAGACCCAGTTGAAAGAAATAATTAGTGTTGCAAGGACAGAAGGAGAAATTATTGGAGCACAAATGGAGTATGTGATAAGCAGAATAACCTGCCAAAGATGTCCACACTCTAGTCCCTGGAATCAGTTGAATATATTCTATTACATGGTGAAAGGGACTTTGAAGATACAATGAAGGTTATGGATTTTAAAAGAGAGAGATTGTCCTGGATTATTTGGGTGTGCTCAATCTAATCACATGGATCCTTAAAAGCAGAGAACTTTCTCTGACTGGAAAGAGAGAGGAGATGAAGCAGAATAAGAAGTTAGAGAAATTCCAAATGTCACAAGTATTTAGCATACCACAACTGACTTTGAGATGTAGGACCCATGTGCAAGGCAGAGAGAGGCCTCTAGAAGCTAAGGCTACCCCCAGCTGACAGCCAGCAAGGAAAGTCACTTTAGTCCTACAGCTGCAAGGAATTGGATTCTTCTGATAACCTGAATGAACTTGGAAATGGATTTTCCTGCAGAGCCTTGAGAAAGGAACACAGACCAGCTGACCCCTTGTTTCTAGTCTTGTGAGACTCTAAGCAGAGTACCTAGCAAGATCCACCTCCAGATCCATGAAAGTCTGGGTTAATTCATTATAGCAGTGATGGAACACTAATTAAGGGTGATTGGGGCTTCCCTGGTGGCTCAGAGGGTAAAGCATCTGCCTGCAATGAGGGAGACCTGGGTTTGATCCCTGGGTCGGGAAGATCCCCTGGAGAAGGAAATGGCAACCCAGTCCAGTATTCTTGCCTGGAGAATCCCATGGACAGAGGAGCCTGGTAGGCTACAGTCCATGGGGTCGCAAAGAGTCGGACATGACTGAGTGACTTCACTTTGTCACTTTTCACTTTGGCTTTGAAAGTAGCATGGATGATTCATCCATAGAAATAGGAGAGAAGGCAGAGTGAATGATAGAAGTAGGGCTAGATGGGTTGTGGTCATGTTGTGAATGAAAGGTCTTTGTGACTTCTAATTTCTCAGTGGAATAGGAATTAGGAGTATTGACTAAGAGAGGTGGAGGTTTGAAAAGAGAATATGTGAACTAGTCATCTGGAGAGTAAAGAGCACTGTTCTTTGGTCAAGAGCACTGAAGGCATATTTGAGTTTAGTTGTCATGACTTAACATGATACCACACAGCATGTTACCTTTACAGTTTCTATGAGATACTGTCCAGAACCAAAGGTGAATTGGTATTGAATGTCATGGGTGTGCACAAAATCACTTAGGGCATGAGAATAGACTCAAGGTCTAAACGCTGGGAACTCCTAATGTTTAGACATTGGTTAAATGAAAATGATCCAGAAAAAGAGACCAAAAAGGAGGATCCACAGAGGTAGATGCATAAGAAAGACAGAGTGATCTCTCAGAAGTCAAGTTTCTACAGTCAGTGTTATGGACTGAATTGTGTCTCCCCTGCACCCACTCCCTCTGAAACATATTTATGCCCTAATCTCCAATGTGACCGTATTTGGAGTTAGGGTCCATAAGGAGGTACTTAAGGTTAAATGAGGTCATAAGGTTGGACCCTCAAGCCAGTCAGTATGGTACCTTACAAGAAAAGGAGGAGACACCAGACCATCCTCTCTTTCTACCATCTGAGGATATAATCATCTATGAGCCAGGAAGAGAGCCTTCATCAGATATCAACTCTGCTGGCTCTGTGATCTTGGACTTCCAGTTTTCAGAAGTATGAGAGAACACATTTCTATTGTTAAATACACAGACTATGATATTTTGTTATACAACATGAATGGCGTAATCCTGTCAATTATGTCAGGCCAAGGAAATCTCGTCTTTGCCTGCAGCCATTTAAGTTGGCTTTTTGTTACTTTTAACAGGAGTTAAACAAATTCAATATAGTGTCAGTGTTTCCTAGAGGGGACACTTCTCTCCCTGCTGTAAATACTTCACCACTTGCAGCTCAAGAAAACTTTAAGAATTATATATATACCTGTCTAATCATCTCTACCAAACACAGTAATATCCATCTGAGACTACTGTATTTAAAATATGAGCTGGTATTCTGAGGCATAATTATTTAATACATACTTTGGAGTGTTCTTTGAAACATGATATTTGAAGTGACCACATTTTCTGAAATTTATTAGTTATAAAAATAACCTTAAAGGAGTCACCTTATTCTAGTCTTTTCATTTTCTTCCCAAATCCTCTTAAATAGCCCATGACTCACAGAAATGACCACTCTTAGTCGTTTTCTCTCCTTTATAATTCAACTCTCTATTTTCTCTATTAATAGATAGAAAAGATGATTTTTCTCCTGCTGCATCTCTAGGAAGATAAATTTCTCAGTGGTATTACAGATGTTAAATTTGCTCAAGAAATACTGAGTATATATCACAGGCAGAACCCAGCGGTTAATGTTCAACATACTACTGGGGAATGACAGAGATCAAAAGGATGTGGTCTCTAACTTTAAAAGTTATATACTTGGCTTCAAAACTAAGACTATGTTTTATAATAGTAATGCGAGAAAAGATGCAACAAGGCTCTGAAAATAAAAAGACACAATGAAAATTCAGAGAAAGGGGAGATTACTTCTACATGGGGGAATTTGGGAAGAATGCATAATGATGGAGATTTCATTTATCCTGGACCAGGAAAACACATGTTAGGTTGAAGGACTGGCCTGTTGTGTTAGTTTAAGTATAATGGGAATATGAGATATGGGAAAGGAATAATAGGTTGCAATGCCAACATAGTAGATTAGTGAAAAATTGTAGAAAGTTAAATCTGGAATCTGACCTTTACTGATTAACGAATGAGGGATTATTAAAGGCTTGTGACTAGGGAATTAAAATAACACTACTGAATTACTATTAGCTAAATGGTCTCATGCTGGATACAGACAACTAAACTGGTGATTACACTATGGTGAAATATATAATATGAGAAGGGAAGTTCAGGATAGTTTGAGAGTATTTAAGGAAGAAATGAACACCAGATTTTCAACCCCAAAAGGCTTCTCCCTGAACAAAGTCACATCTGAAGTCTAAAATAAGTAAAAGATATTCTGGTAAAAAGAATACTTGAGATGAGTAAGGAGAAATGCCAATAGAAATAGGCGGTACCAGGGATGCATGCATACTGCATGCTGAGATGATAACACAAAGATAGGTGAAGATGAGCATGGTTCATTCTTGGGACCAAAGTGAGCTCAGTGTGGTTACAGTGAAAAAAGTGAAGACAGTATGTGGGTTTTTAATCATATTCAGAAATTTGGACTTTCATCCAAGAAAAATGGAGACATAGTGAAGAGTTTCGTACAATAAACAACATGACCAGATCTGTACTGAAATGTTAAGTTTATTGAAATATTAGTTTGACAGTCGTATGGAGACCAGAAAAAGGAAGTCTGGTGGCTTGACCAGAAGAGAAAGTATGGTGGTTTGGAATAGGGTGGTGGTGATGTGGAAAGGGGATATGAGCAGATTTAACAGTTGGTTAGGAAATGTCATCAATATAATCTGGTGATGGATTGAAGGTGAGAGATGAGAGATTTACTGTGGGATGAGGCTAAGGAATGAGACTGTCAAAGAAGGCACTCAAGTTTCAGGCATGACAAACAGTGCCACTTGTTGAGTTAGGTCTGGCAGGGAAGATGTACATTCAGTACATCAAAGTGAAGATGGATACGTTGTTATAAAATGCAGCAGAAAAACTAGGTTTAGAGGTTTTGATACCATGATATTGGTGAAAGAAGTCATATGAGCCTATGGGATCATTCAGAAAGTGTGTCTTGCATGATGATAGGAGAGAATCTGGGGGAAAACCAAAAGGAATCCTAACATTTAAGGGGTACACAAAGGAAGAGAAGCCTATAAAAATATGGGCAAAGTGGCAACATGAGAAAAAAAAGAAGAGAATATGGTGTTATGGTTTTTAGCTATGGTTTTTCCAGTAGTAATGTTATGGATGTGAGAGTTGGACTATAAAGAAAGCTGAGTGCGGAAGAATTGATGCTTTTGAACTGTGGTGTTGGAGAAGACTCTTGAGAGTCCCTTGGACTGCAAGGAGATCCAACCAGTCCATCCCAAAGGAGATCAGTCCTGAATATTCATCGAAGGACTGATGCTGAAGCTGAAACTCCAGTACTTTGGCCACCTAATGCAAAGAACTTCTTCAAAAAGACAAAATAGCAAAGGCCACAAAGAAAAGACCCTCATGCTGGGAAAGATTGAAGGCAGTAGGAGAAAGGGACGACAGAGGATGAGATGGTTGGATGGTACCACTGACTCAATGGACATGAGTTTCACCAAGCTTCAGGAGTTGGTAATGGACAGGGACCCTGGTGTGCTGCAGTCCGTGGGGTCGCAAAGAGTCGGACATGACTGAGCAATTGAACTGAACTGAACTGATGGTGTTATGGAATCTAAGGAAAAATGTGTTTCAGGATGGAACATGTTAATCTGCTAAGAGGGAAACAGAACACCTTTTGTACCTAACAATTAGCTATAAGGGGCTTCCCTGGTGGCCCAGACAGTAAAGAATCCACCTGTAATGCGGTAGACCTGGGTTCGATGCCTGGGTTGGGAAGATCCCCTGGAGGAGGGAATGGCTATCCACTTCAGTATTCTTGCCTAGAGAATTCCTTGGAAAGAGGAGCCTGGAGGGCTATAGTCTGTGGGGTCTCAGATATGATTGAGTGACTAACACTTTCACTAGTTTCACTTTCATAGTATCCACAATAAAGTGTTTTAATAAATAGAGGATGGATATGGGGACATCAGGAGAGAATTACCATTTAAACTCAGTTCAGTTCAGTAACTCAACCGTGTCCGAATCTTTGCAACCCCATGGACTGCAGCACACCAGGCCTCCCTGTCCATTGCCAACTCCTGGGGTTTATTCAAACTCATGTCTTATACCAAAATTAAAGTCTTCTGCATGATCCAAGCCACTAAAATAAACTTTAAGGTCAAGTTTTAAAGATATTTTCAACCTATAAAAAACATACATGATATGTATTAAACATATATACTATGATATATTTTAAAAAGAGGGTCTGGGGGAAAAAAAGGAGCACCAATATTTAAGAGGTAGGCAAATGAAGAGAAGCCTGCAAAAATATGGGGGGAAAGTAGCAATTTAGGTAGAAAAGAACCTAAAAAAGAACCTGTATCATAGGACCCCCCAAAATTGTGTTTAGAGAAAGGGAAAACACCCATGCTTCAAAATTCAGAAGTTTTAAGACTTTAGAAAAAGAGGTATAACCTCTAACATCCTCAGAGGGTACTGACCAGCTCATCAGCCTCTTAGCCTATCTCTCCTAGTTCAAAGACCCTACAGTTCTAATCCTCACGCTCAATCTGATCCGAACCTTCTGGCACACCCCACCCTTCCAAATTACAACTCACTCTTCCTGACAACTGATGCTATTTTCTATACCAGCTTCTCCTTTCTGCTTCATTGTAACCCGATCTGCCCATCTGAATCCTTCTCCTTGTGGGCGAGAGGATAGTGAGGACAATGAGAGCACATCTTAATACCTTTGAAAATGGAATTTTTACTTCTTTGCAGGAAAGCTATTGGTAAGTATAAAGTAAACATTAATAATATTTACAAATATTTGCTGAGCGCCTACCATGAGCCAGGGCTTATCTCATCAGCAAAAAATACATTAAGAATGAATTACTTAAGTTTGGCAGAAGAGAAGTATTGCCCCACCACCAGATTTCCTCCTATGCATTTAAGACCATTTTCTCTTTTCCTCGTACCACTGCTGTTCTTTCAGCAAAACTATTTCCTAAATCAGCTTTTCGAGATCGTCCCTCCAAAGTGCTAATTCAGCTTGGAACCATGGCAAAAACATCAAACAGAAAGAACAACTGAAAAGCAAGAAGCAAAGAATGTCTAACCTCTAGCATTTAATGTTTAACATTAACCGCTCCCCACTAGGGCGAATTTGTAAATCACAATTTAGCTTCAGTTACACACTTCCTCCTGTGTAATTGGACTCCTTCTCAGCCTGCAGGCATCAGAAGATCTTTCTGCAGCTCTGCCCTCCCCACCTTGATCCAGCTACCTGTGAACATACCTTCCTGAAGGTAGCTCCTTGGCAGCATTTTCTAACGCAATTCTCCACTCACTTTCCATTCATCTGGGGGGCCCATTTTTCATTCTTCTGCTCTCTGCTCTCCAACATAGGCACTGTTATCATCTCATCAACTGATTTTCAGAAAGTGTCTACTGTGAATTATCTGATAACCTACTCTACACTGAAGTTTTTATAGGAGGAAAAAAAGCATGCATTGCTATTTATTTGTAAAATGGAATTCTCTAATCTAGAGATGTGTTATGGGCTGTGTTTTGCCCCCACGTCCATAGACTGAAGCCCTAACCCCAGAACCTCAGAATGTGACTACATTCAGAGCTAGAGCCTTTAAAGAGGTAATTAAGTTAAAATGAACTTGTAAGAAAAGGATCTTAATCCCAAATCAGGTATCTTTATTAGAAGAGGAGATTAGAACACTTTAGATAGCAGAGGGGAAGACATCTGTTTAACATCCAAAAGGGATGCCTCAGAATAAAACCAGCCCTGCTGACATCTTGGTTTTGAATTTCTGGCCTCCAGAGCTGTGAGTGTTTCTGTTGTTTAAGCCCTAACAAAGTAAAACATGGCAGAACAGAGATTCCAAGGCAAAGACTTCAAGGGAATTTGCTTCCTCAAACACAAGAGGTAAAAAGGTCTTGTGTAATGAACTGTCAGTGTGTTTCTTTTCATTGAATCAACATATATTTTCCCATAATTTTCATTTTGCTTTTCCTATTGATTAAATTTTTATATTGCTAAATTTTTTGCTTTTGTATCACAGAAATTATAATTTGAAAGTCCTAACTTATTAAAAATAAGTTAATGGTTAATTATGTTCTTTGTGTTGTTATATCAGGATTGCTTTAAATCACAATTGCCCTGAGAGCATTTAAAATAGTGATTCCATTTATATTAATAAATGTTTACTTTTATGCATTTTTTGAAATGCTGGGCTTTTTTGAACTATTTATGAAAGTTTCCAACATTAAACAAAATTTCTCATTGCAAAAGTTCAGATTCATAATAAAAATTTTAAAGCTAAAGTTTGATTATTAACCTTACAGGAGTCCCTAAAATAGCAAGCTGCGTCAGGGCATTAAAACCTGAATTCCATTTAAGGAAAGTTCAACTCACATATTATTTTTTGGTAGTCTTCTAGTAAGTAGGAAAGCATTTTATTTTAGGAAAGCACATACACAGCTTTCTTAAGTATTCAGTAAAGCAGAGACCACTTTGCAGAGACTTTTCAGTAAAGCAGAAACCACTACAAAAGTCCATATAATCAAAATTATGGATTTTCCAGTAGTCATGTACGGATATGAGAGTTGACCATAAAGATGGCTGAGCACTGAGGAATTAACGCTTTTAAATTGTGGTGCTGGAGAAGACTCTTGAGAGTCCCTTAGACTGCAAGGAGATCAAACCTAAAGGAAAGTCAACCCTGACTACTCACTGGAAGGACTGATGCTGAAGCTAAAACTGTAATACTCTGGCCACCTGATATGAAGAGCCAACTCACTGGAAAAAGACTTTTTGATGCTGGGAAAGACTGAAGGCAAAAGGAGACGGAGGTGGCAGAGAATGAGATAGTTAGATAGCATCACCGACTCAATGGACATGAATTTGAGCAAACCCCAGCAGATGGTGAAGGACAGAGGAGCCTAGCATGCTGCAGTCCATGGAGTTGCAGAGTCAGACATGACTTAGCAACTGAAAATAACAATATACCTCCATTAGGCAGTAAGCTTTATGATGTCATTGGACCAAGTCTAACTAGATATATGTTCCCAGCACCTAATACAGAACCTGATGCCATCAATACTTGGCTCTCTTTAATGACTGAATTGACGAACAAGCGAGAGTGGGTAGAGAATTTATGTGTAAGTCAAAGGATATAATTCAAAAAGACTGAAAGGAGGTCTTTACAGCTGCATAGCCAGTAACCCAGGAGCAGTTAAATTGTGCTGGGAATCCAGATTTTGTGAACCCAGGGGACAGAAATTGGATACTTTAATGAGTGACCAATGCATGGGGCTCTTATTTTGCAAGAAGACAAAGGTTTTGATGGGCAGGGGCAGTGGAACAAATATTCCACCTAGCATTAAAATAAAGCTGTAAGAAATTATGTCTCAGGGAGGCTTGCTAGCAGCCGGAAACTCCACCTTTACATTTATTTGGGGGACCTCAGAAGAACAATGGGAATACATGCAGAACTGGCATAATGTGGGTGTATGCAGTAAAAGGAGAAGTAGATACTTCTAATGATAGCAAACCAGATATTTCCTGAGAAACAGATCCTTGTATTAAGGGAGGGGCCAATTTATTCATCTCAGCTCTCTTATCTCAGTGTCACTAACTGGCTTTAACCAATCACTTAAGAAATAGAACAAGGGTGTGCATCTTGCAGCTTCATGCTGGAGGAGATGATGAACTTTTAATATTATCAGATCTACCTAGACATGGCTAAGTCCATACCACATAGACTTCAGAATCTCCCTGTAAAACAAAAACAAAAACAAAAAACAACCCAGGGGCATGTGATGACTTTCTTCTTCAGATTTACAATCACACTACGGTGACTTTGAACATTTATCTGAAGAGAGGGGCAAGTAGAGATGCTTAGGTACAGTGTGGATCTGCCATGTTGGCCATAATTCATGTGTTACGTGAAATTAAAAAAAATGTTTAAGTCAAATAAATCACATGCAAAATTAATTAGTGGCATGAAAACTATTTCCAGTGTTTAGTATGTGGACAGAAAGACACATACATACAACATTTTATATGACCAGGATGACTCTTTCAGCTTACTTATTGAGGTAGACATCTGTCAACAGGAAAATATTCTTGATTCTCAGGTTAAAGAATAGCCTGGGACATGTTTTACCAGGAGATTGAAAATAAGGATGCATTTTTCTCTAGAGTGCTCAATTGTTTTCCCCGTTATCTCCTATGCCTGGCAATTGCCATGACACAATTTCATTACCACATTTTCTATGTGACATGATCTTAAATCAACACAGATTTTCCCACCTTCTTCAAATCATACACCAGGCTGACCAATGAATAGGCAGCAGGGGCTTTTAACTTTGTCATTTTTTTAAGAAGCTATAAAATTGATCCAAATATATCATTCCCCGAGTCTAATAGAACAATAGTAGTAGTGTGTGCTCAGTCGTGTCCAACTCTTTACGACCCAATGGCCTGGAGCCCACCAGGCTCTTCTGTCCATGGAATTTCCAGGCAAGAATACTGGGATGGGTTGCATTTCCTACTTCAGGGGATCTTCCCCACCCAGGGATCGAACACCAAGTCTCTTGCATCTCCTACATTGGCAGGCAGATTCTTTACCAACTGCACCAGGACCTGAGCAAACAATTAGAACAATGGAACGCTTTTAATTCTTTCCCAGGATTATTCCCCAAGGCTATGCCAGAACTCTCACCCCGTTCCACTGAGAATTCATGGAATTTTTCTAGCTGGCATCTCTACGATATAACATTGAGTTCAGACCGAATTGCAGCCCAGGGAATGCCTTAACCCCCACGGGGTCCTTCTCCCTTGACTCCCACCGAAATCACCATGAACTTCCCATTCCTGGTCAGCTTTCTTGAATGGGTTCTTGTTTCCTTCCCCTCTCTTCCTCTGAACACACTCCTTTCTTCTTGCCGTGACAGCTCTCTCACCCTGATTAAAGCATCAGGCTGTAGAACGCTTACTTCTCTCAGTTATTTCCATTTCCCCCCAGTTTTGCCTCATTTCTGGTTACCAGCCTGCAAGGCTGTGATGATATTCAGTTTCTGGGAATTCTTGCTTTCTTGTTTATCATTCAACTATAAATATGTCTCAGGAAAATTCCATCTTATGTTTGACAACATTTTGTTTTCTACCAAAGCAGGGGTTAAAATGCAAATTTATGATAGGAACATTTTCTCATATTTTCATAGATACTGTTACAGCTTTAAGAAAAGCTGGCATGCTAAAGGTAGCTGAGACTCCTACCTGGACACAAATGGTCCATATTTATGATCGTTTGTTGTATATTTTGTATCCTTCATTGTGCAAATCCTGGTTCCCTGCATGTGATAAGTACTCAATTAATTATTCAACACTTTCCTCAAACATTTTCCCTCTGCTATTCCTAAATGTAGCGTCAGATTGGATAGCCAGCCTGCCGTATCTGCAGAGAATACATAACCTTCGCATGTAGTGCATTCGTCTCCATGGATACCAAATTTCTGTGAATGGCACTTAGAGTGAAAAATCTATAGAGGAGAAGCTGAATTTTGCTCATTCTTTCAATTCAGGTCCTTGTCATCCTGACCCTTTTTTTCCTCCTACATTTTCCATCCCAGGCTGTGTAGGGCAAGGATCCTGGCACACTTCATGTAATAGACAACCCATGTACTAGGATCACAGGAAATCATGTTTGTATCTTTTTGACTGCTCTGTGAGCATCAACCCATGGAAACAAGCTGCTGCAAGAAATGAGGCAGTAAAAAAATCTAAGTTTTATTTTGGCAAACTCTAACCAGGGATCCCCAACCTGAGGAGCTTGGAAACCTGGAGTTTAGTAAAAACAGTAATTGCAGAGAGGGAGAGGAATCTTGCAGTTTTTATATCTTTAAAAAGCTAAATTGAAATGGTAAGTCTTCAAAGCCCCCCAAAACTGTCAAAGTTCTTCATATTTGGTTGGAACAATATTAACTTAGTGAGCAAATCCCAGTTTACAATCTTGCGTTTCTTAAAGTTGTGATAGATTATTACTTCTGTCCTTAAATAATAAAAATAGAAAACATGTCTATTACTGTAGTGAAAGTGGATATATGTGTGTGATATGAAGAGAACCCTAAGGAGGATGTCAATTTTAGTTAAGGTAGTGTGCAATCTTCTTTATAGATGCAATCTTTCAAAATTGCAGTGCCTATTAACAAAAAAGAAAATGGCCCTTGATGATCAAAATATTTAAAAAAAATAACTGTTTTTACTTAATGACTTGCTTATTGTTTGTTGGTCTGTGTGTTCTATTTTAATGCCTAACTTGCTTAAGAGCAGCAGAGACACTAAAGGTAATTTCTGACATGGTATCATCTGGGCTATTTGTTTATTTTGAATGGAAGAAGAAGACAAAGATCTCAGACTGTTAGGTGAGGAATCAGACAGGATGGGCCTCACTCAAAGGCCCCATGGAAAGACACTTGAAGGGCTTGAGCACAGGCACCTACTAGACTAGAGTGGAAGGGGGCAAGGAGGCAAATGCCCAGAGAGGCCACTGGAACTCCTGGCTTGGAGCGTGTGCCATATTCCTCAGTCTTCCTGGCTCTCAAGGTACAGCCAGTTGGGCCTTCCTGGCAGGACGCTAATGGAAGGAAGGATGGGCAACCTGCTAGGGAATAAATGTTCTTTAGGGATCAGTTTGGATTACGCTGGGGTCAAGAACAGGGTCCATACCAACAATAGCTTTAATTATCAGATTGTTTTATTTTTTCCCCACAAAAACATATGCTAAGTTTGAGGTATAAAGAGTTTTTTCCCCATTAAAAAGAATCCATCTCCATATTAAAAAATCATGCTACCAGCACTGATAGATAACTACAAGTGAGAATGGTAGAAAATCCTCACTGCAAACAGCTGTTGAGAGTCAAGCTCCCTCCCACACCGTGGGGATGGCAAAGACAGAAAACAGGAGTTTGGGAAAACATTTTTGCCTATGCCATTCTTTCAACATTTTGAAGCAAATCTAATGAGTATCTCTTCTCTTCTTTTCCCAAGTCGAAGTCCAAGTATTTCTTATTCAGTAGCAGATCACTAACAGATATGCCTGGGGGAGATTCAGGCTTCGTTCCTGATCTAAAACTTAAAGTTGGGAAAAGATAGTCTCAAAAGAGAGCAAAAATGTGTGAAGGGAACTTCAGAAGCCGTCACTCTGGGCACATCCTAAATTCAGTATCATCCCACCTGTGAGTTTAAAGGAACACAATGCTATTCATCACAGTGATGGGAACAGTTTTTGGAAAAGGAAGATTTATGAATTGGATGGTATCAACTAACTATATTCCAGAAAATGTGTGTTAACTCAGACAAGATCAATTCAAAGAAACACTAGGAAAATAGAGTGGGGGTAAACAACAAAATATTAGTTACTTCATCGGAAACTTCAGAGTACATGCCACAAACCAAAAGCTAATTTTGCCTTAACTAAATGAGGATATGCCACAGTCTTCTCTGGTGTATTATATACAGCATAACTAGCTCTATTATTATTTTTAATAAATTCTTCATTTTTATATCAATACAATTTTAAGAACTTCTGTTAAAATTTTTCTTTTTGTTTTTACATTTCCCCTCCCTCAACTCTTTGATCTACTTCTCCCTTATCTCCACAGATGGAAGGTAGATGAACCACAGTGAAGAGGAGAATGGATAAGTTCTTCAAAGGAGGGACTGTGTCTTAAAATTCTCCATAAACCCCACTGCTTTGTGCCATGGCTGACAGATTTAGGTACTCAGAGAGTGTTGGTTAAAGGTTGAATGAATGGGCTGGGCAACACATGAGTGGGTAAATATGTTTATTTTATCCTTCTGCTGTAACTTAACGGAAAAAACATGTTGCCTGAGTGTTTATTACAACTCTTCTGTTAACCTTGCAGAGGATGGATCAACGGGACCATGTAGAGACGGAAGGAAAGGAATGTCATTTGCTATATTCAGAACACGTCCTGTGCCGGCGTTTTCACAGGTGATCAGAGCAGATCCCTGCAGTGACTCTGTAAGAAAGTATCATCGCCTGCCTTTTATAGCTAAGTTTCAGATAGGATCCGAGAGAGATTGCTAACCTGTCCAAATCCATGGCTGGGAGCTAGGATTTAAAACTCAAGTGCTCCTTTCAAACAGCCCACATTTCTTTCTAAACACAAAAGCAAAGCTTAAATATTAAATCACTAATATATTAGGTTAAAGCTCTTGGCACCTTAAATGGTCCCTGCCAATTAATTCATTATTTATTAAGCACTCATTTTGTGCAGAGTACGTTTTCAATGCAAAGGGGTGCCAGAAGGTAAAAGTCTACTCCTTTTTTCCTACGGGCAGCTAAGGCCTGATGTCAGTGGTCTGAGTAATACAACATTCTGAGTATATGAGATGCTATCAAGATGATTAAGGAACTTCAAAACATATTTTGAAGTAGTCAAAAATAATCTATCTTGAGATTAACAGCAATTTTCTCTCATTAGTATAAATTAAATTTAGTGCTAAAATATTATCTTCATATGTGCAACAATCATTAGGCTAATTTTGTAACCAAATAAATTTTGAGGCTAAAATTGTCGTTAAAATTGATGAGCTTTTTGGAGATTTTTAATGAGTATTCTGGACATCTAGAAGTCTTGCTGGACCACTAGAGGTACCCAGATCCTGATGGTTAACCCCTTTCCTTCCTCCTTCCTCAGAATCACATAGGAGACGGTCAGGATTACAGGATTTTGAGAAATGATGTCCTCTTAGCCATTTGCTCCTCTTCTACCACAGAGACGCTCTGGACATTTGGAGACTTACAGAATCAGGATGATTGCTTAGAGTCTCCGAGAACATTTTGAAGATGTAGGAAAGGGATATGTTTGTCAGGGGTTCTACCCTTCCTAAACTCAGCGCCCCTCTGAGAGAGAAAATATTCATCATGTTGATGCATAGCAAAAACCATCTCACTATGGTAAAGGATTTATCCTCTAATTAAAAAAATATTATAAAAAATATTCATCTAAATAAATAGTACTTTCGGAAAGAACTTTGCTCTGAATCTTTTTTTTTTGTCTTTAGTCTAACCTAAAGTTCTCCTTTCTTTACCAGGGTGGGAACAGCACTTAATGCTAAGCCTGCAAGCCAGCTGATGTCAGGACAGAGTCCTGAATACTCACCTCAGTGAGGTAAGGCTCACACAGAGGGTCACAGACACACACAGTTCTGGAGGAAGTAACACCCAGGGACAGGTCGGGGTAGAGGACAGTGGAACTGGGTGGGTTAGTCCATCCTCCTCAGGAGTATGAGCTGATCCTACAGGTGGGGCTGGCACTTCTCAGATGCGCACCATAAAGGGAATGTGCTCCTCACAACTGTGATCCACTCAGGCGCCTAGGTCCTGCGCTGCTCAGCCATGGATGACAGGTGAAAGGAACACTTCCCGGAACGAACAGCTCTTCCTCAGCTAACGTCCACCGGGGTGGTGACACAGGCCAGGCTGAGGAGCAGAGGTGGGAGGAAAATCATTCCAGACCCTAACTGGGCCACTGACTCAGAAGGCTGCATGCCAAGTTGCTAACTGTCAGGGTCCAGCCACCCTTCCTGACGGGGCACGCACAAGGCAAATGTTGTTCTCAGTCAGACCTCGCGCCACAAGAGAAAATGCTATGGCATAACCAGGCCCAGAGTCTCTCGCTCGTCTGAGACGCTGCCCTGCGGCATTTGCATCCTCTCTGGGTCTGGGGACCCTCATATCCCTCTCAGTCCTGTCAAGAAAAAAGTCCCAGCACAATATTAAGTGCACAGTTTTCTGGCTGTGAGTGAGGAGATGTCCTCTTATCTACCTTCCTGAACTGAGAGAAAACATTTCAGAAAGTTTTCTAAATGAAAACCTAAGGGAAACAGAAGGAAACTTGAATTTTTCATGATTTATTCTTCTCGAATTTTGATGTTCCACCGGAAGCACACATTCCTTGGTAACAAGAACCAAAAAAAAAAAAAAAAGAAGGTCTAGAAGGAATGAATTCACTTCACTCACTTCACATAAAATCATTATTACAAACGAGTTTAAAGATATTAAATATAATGCGTGAGTTTTATTGAGTGCTGAGGGAAGTGGTACAATTTAATTGAGGATTTCCTGTGCTGTCTGGAGCTGAGAATAAGGGATTGTATTGTGGCCTCCCTGCCCCTGTTTCCCCTTTCCCCAGAGCCTAATATATCAATCACATAAAATTAGTGTAATTAGGAAGTCGACTAAAGACAGAGAGGCTCTTCCTGTAAATTTTTTCAAATGAAAACCCAGGCACCATTGTAAAACAAACACATTAACCTATTCACTGAAATTAAACGAATAGGATCGTGGTGACTTTAAGGCACTCAGATAATTTGAAATTCTGATTATTCAAGATACAAATGAATTCTTAGAGAATGAACACAGGCTTTGATGACACAAGACCCGGTTCCTTCCGAGCCTAAGTGTGTGACTCCCAGGCATGTGTCCTTTGTCTTTCCAAGGATGCCTGCTCCTGCCCCATCCCTCAGCCCAACGCACACTGCTTTCAACCTCAGAGGGCAGCGGTCGCTGACAGGATGAGGCTCTGACCAGCGGCAGGGCTCACAGAGGGCTGTCCCTGGAATATCAGCCCAGGACGATGTGAAGCCCTACAGGAACCATGGGGGACCTTCTTCCTCTTAAGTCTACAGTGAGCTCCATGCCGAGAGCAATTTCAAGAGGAAACGTGGAAGGCTGAGCTGTGAATAGGAGCAGAGGAGACGGATACGGTCAGGGAAGACTAAATTCTCTTGGCTGCCAAAGAGAGTGAGGGCAGCCACAGTTTGAGGGGGCTGCCAGGTCGTAATCAAGTTACTTTAGGTTCAGCTGAATTTGGTCTGTTTATAGCCTGAGGGAAACAGGGAAGATGGGGACCTCGAGTTTTATGTTCATCCCAAACTTCCATTGAGTTACTTCAGATTACAAAATATTTGATCTGTTACTATCCAAACTGCAGGTGCTCAAATCTTTGTGGGTTAAACAGGAAGACAAGCCCTGACACTCAGTAGCAAAACCAACACAATACTTAAAGTAAGATTTTTAGTATTATTTGAACATACTTTAAAATAATAATCCCCTTTCCCCCTGTGCTTTAGTCCTTTCACTATTCAGTCCATGTAAAGTACTTTCAAAAACTGTCTGTTTTTCTTAGAACACTACTCAGATAGCTGTCTTTTCTGAAATAAAGCAGCCTATCATTTCTTTTCAAAATCTAAAGTTCTTTTTGTTTTTCAAACTCTAAGCAAACCACCATTATAAAATATTTAAATGTGGAAGAATTAGTGGCTAGTAACTGCCTAACTCTATGCTGAAAGAACTATCTTTTTTAAATTTACTTTTTATGGAGGTATAGTTGATTTACAATGTTGGTGTTCTTAATTTTAAGATTGCTTATAATTAGTGCTAAACAGTCACTGAGGGATTTCTGACTTATGATGCCAGTTGGTTCACTCTGGCTAATAAGAAATGGCCTTGATGTCTCTGTAAGAGATATTAGCTAGTAGGAGTGAAGCATATTCCAGTCTGTGAAGTGAGCATCACCAGGCCCATTTTATGAAGCAAAGTTGGAGGCATAAAAGGCAAGGAAACTCACACAAATTGCATAGCTGGCTGGTTAAGTGTCAGAGCAGGACTCAAATCCGGGGAGGGCTGGCTGCAAACCAGGTGCCCTTTCCCATTATGCTGTGGCTCTTGCCTCTTCAAAGAGGGAAGGGAAAATGAAATGACCAAAGGTCACACTGTACAATAGCAGAAATGGGCTTGTTCGAGCAGGTCCCCTCTGGGATAATAACTGTGCTGGTAAGGCCGCACTTGATTATCGAAGGACATCCTGGCCCAGCCTGGCTCTGCTCAGTTCTGCTGTAACCTGCTCTTCATGTAACCTGATTGCTGAAATTCTCATTTTTTCCTCTTCTCTAAGTTAGTTTCACTTCACCTGCATCAAAATGCTGCTAATCCCATATCTGATTGTTTCCATCTGTAATTTCAAGGCTTCCTTGGTGGCTCAGTGGTAAAGAATCTGCCTGCCATTGTCAGAGATGCAGGTTCAATCCCTGGGTCAAAAAGTTCCCCTGGAGAAGGGAATGGCAACCCACTCTAGTATTCTTGCTTGGAAAATTCCATGGGCAGAGCAGCCTGGAGCTACAAGTCCATGGGGTCGCAAACAAGTTGGACACAACTTAGTGACTAAACAACAACAAAAATTCAAAATTTTTGTCATCTTCTCTGTTCTGTTTCATATCCTGAATGGCTAATATCCAGCTTATCTAGTTGACATACTAAAATGTATCCTGCCTGACTGTTCTTTCAGATACAAATTAAAAGTAGAATTAAAATTGAATAGGCTTCATTATGGGCTTCTCTGGTGGCTCAGATGACAAAGATCTGCCTGCAATGCAGGAGACCCAGGTTCAATCCCTGGGTTGGGAAGACCCCTGGAGAAGGGAAAGGCTACCCACTTCAGTATTCTTGCACTATGGGTCTATTCCATAGTCAGAGCAGCTTGGCGAGCTACGGTCCATGGGGTGGCAAAGAGTCAGACATGACCGAGCAACTAACACACACAGGTTTCATTATGCTTCTACACTACGGTGACTTGCTAAAAATTTAAATCTGGGCATGTAATGTCCATATGGTGACTACAATTAATGGTATGTATTGTGTATTTGAAAGTTAAGAAAGTAGATCTTAAAAGTTTTCGTCATACACAAAAAACTGTAACTGTATGGTGATGGATGTTAACCACACTTATAATCATTTCCCAGTAGACACACACATCCAATTATGTTGTACACCTGAAACCTATTATGTTGTATCAATAAAACCAATGTGCTGGTTTTACTGATATATAAATGGTATATCAATTTAAAAAATTAAACTCTACCTCTTTATTAAATTGGCCATGGCTATCCTCTCATGAGAGTTTAATGAAGAATTGCTGAATGGATGAACCAAAGCATATCAGATGAACTCTGCAACGGCACTGGATTCCAGCTGAGATGCTGATCTGAAGAAATCACACACTGACATACGCCAGAACTCTGCAAAATCTAGCTTTCCCTTGGAGGCAACAGAGGTATCAATTGCTTTGTATCATTCTTAATTTCATAAAATAAAGACTAGAAATGTTTGCATGCTATGGCAGACCCATGAAAGCACAATTTTTAGACTTTTGCTACCAGCTTGGCTTTTGCCAAAAATGTTTTCACAGCCTCCGATCTTCATGTGCTTCTTCATGCTGTCAGGCATGGAACAACTTTTTCCATGAAAACAAGACACTTCCCAAGGAGTGTTCTCAGAAATTCTAAGGGGCTTTAAAGGAACATCCTAAATCCTCATGTTCTGATGGTTTCACAATGCTTACACTGCGTCCAAGTACCCCGTCCCTAATTTGTTCTGGTGAGTTTTGTTTGTTTTCACTCAGAGGGTTTTCTCAACTGGGCTCGATAGCTCATGTCAGCAGAGAGTCAAAAATATCCTTACTGGGTGCCAAGAAAGTGGTAACCACACACGTACAAAATAGAACTGTTCTACTGGCTTTTTACTCCGCAGACCTGAAGGTAACTTATAATTTAATTTACACAAGAATTCTATTTGAGGTGGGAAAAGTATTAGCTCAGTTATCTTGAGTCTTATCTACATTAGCAGAGAGAGAAAAAAACAAAACAGGACATGATGGGTTTTGCTTCTGGCTGGTCTATGTTATTTGCGTGGAACATGTCTTATGAAAGTAGCATTGGCAAAAATGTACCCACAAATATGTTTTGAGAAGTAAGCTATAGAGTATGTACACAATATGACACATAATTGCTATGTGGGGAAGTCAAGCTCCCGCAGTGAATGTTTTACATTTATAATGTCAGTGATTGGCCTTGTGTCTCTCCTTCTCCCAACATTTCTTCTCCCAGCATCCCCATCCCTTTCACGCAGTTAGAGAGATGAAAAATTAGCCCCATGGTTCATTCCTTTGCTCATGTAACAGCTATTTATTGGGCCATTACTGCTCGTGGCTACTGCCTCGTGCTATGTCCACTAAAAATAAGACCCTGCTCTGCAGGAAGGCACTTTGATGTCTCACAGACTTAAGAAAGGAAATGGGTAGAACATGGTGCACATAGGAAGAGAGGCCTGGTCAAATACAGGGAGCTCCTTCTTGGCCACAAATTATGAAAACTGTATGTGGATTGAAACTATCGTTTCACTGTGTTTATATTTCCATTGTTTTTTATTTGTCCTCAGTAATTAAGTTTTTTTTTTTTTTTTTAAAGAGTAAAAAGAGAGCCTTTGATGTGCCCTCTGGACTAAGTTCTACTCTATAGCCAAATGTGAAGACAAGCTAGCAAGGGATAGACTCTGTGGAGGGGACTCTGAGAAGAGGCCTGGAACACCCATGAGTGGAGCTTCTGCAGGGCTCACATGGGCCACAAATTGGTCCTGCAGGCACGTTGGTGGAAAGGTCCATTCCTGTATCTGAAAGCTAAGCTTTATTTATAAATATCCAAAATGACCCTTTATAAGGAATTTTCCCCTTTTTGATCTAGATGTCTTAGTGGATGCATATTCAAGTTTGAATCAATTGTTGAGAAATGGAATATTTAAGAGAAAACTTCTCTATCATATTGAGGTCAGTAAGAACATACTTTATGTGCCAGGTGTTGTGTTAGATATAAAGGACCCAAAACTGAATAAGGTGTGGTTCTTGCCTTCAAGGAGCTGATATTCAGGGTGGGGTGACAGGTGAACAGATGACACATATAGGTACGTGGTGTCATCTATGATTTAACTCTGATTTGTTCATTTCTCTGCTTGCATAGTTCTTAAGTTCAAGTTTTGAAAACAAATTCCTTCATGTCATGAGATAAAAAAGAATGTTCTCTTTGAAAGATACACACATTGAAAATTTATTATATTTTGCACATTTCTAGAACTATTTTTCGGAGAAGGTTATGATCAATTTCTCAAATTTTCTTTGTGTGGGGCATGGTAGGGAAGGATCATTCATTACGGAAATTGTGTTTGCTAACATATTGGGAAACTAAGATTGAGAAACTTGAGGATGGCTTCTTAGCTCATGGCTGCATCTTTTGAAGAGAGAAATAAGCTTGGACCCATAAATTTTCACTGGAAAAGAACAATTTGAAACAGCAGGGAGAACAACCCAAGTGCCTTGGGAAAAACAGGATCAAGGAAAAGAAAAAGAGGGGACAGGGTTAGTTAACATAATATACTTTTTATGAATATAAATTGAGATTACAGTCATTCATGAGAAAAATTATTCGAAGAAATGGTATTAGAACTCACTTTTTGCTTGTTTTTCTTATTTTCTTATGCTATATTTTCTACTGCTAAAATGTTAACATTTGAGGAAGCTGTATTAAGGATACTCCAAAAATCTTTCAATTTTAATATTTACATTTTTATAAATGTATGATTAGTGAGTGAAGTGGTCGCTCATTCATGTCTGACTTTTTGCGACCCCATGGACTATAGCCTACCACGCTCCTCTGTCCATGAGATTTTCCAAGCAAGAGTACTGGAGTGGGGTGCCATTTCCTTCTCCAGAGGATCTTCCTGATCCAGGGATTGAACCCGGATCTCCCACATTGTAGGCAGATGCTTTACCATCTGAGCCACCAGGGAAGTCCTAATGTATGATTACCGTAAAATAAAACTCTAAAAAATATGAACAAGTAACAAGTTCAAACAGAAATTAGCACAGCAAAGCTTTAAATCTAAATATATTTGACCACAAAACTCTGCATATTGACTACTTGTTATTCTATTTTACTTCTGTTATACTAGGTGAGTCTATTCTTACGTGTTCTTCGGTAACTGTGTTTAGGAACTTTAACCTTAGCTAGGGAGGATCAAACTTCTTAATCATGAGCTTCAGTCCTTTCTATGACTGGGTGGCCCATTTGGAGGAATTCCTGCCATCACTTACTGCTGAAAGTGACTTACTAACCTCTTCAAAATAACCCCCATTCAGTCTTGGAGATAGTATTATCTCTTTGTTGCTATTGTTGTTATTCAGTTGCTGAGTCCCGTCCGACTCTTTGTGACCCCATGGAGGGCGGCACACCAGTCTCCTCCATCCTTCACTATCTCCCCCGTTTGCTTAGCTTTGAGTCCATTGAGTCAGTGATGCCATCTGACCCCCTCATCCTCTGCCACCCCTTCTGCTTTTGCCTTCAGTCTTTGTCAGCATCAGGGTCTTTCCCAATGAATCAGCTCTTCTGTATAATAAATGTAAACATAGTGAGTTAAAATAATACAAACATGTTATTTTTTTCTGTTGGTCAGGAATTCAGGAATGGTTTGGCTAGGTGGTTCTGGCTCTGGGTGTCTCATGAGGTTGCAGTCAAGATATTGACCAGAGCTCAGTTATGGAACCGGGGAGTCTGCTTTCAAGATGGGCTTAACAGGGCTGCTAAATTGGTGCTGGCTGTTGTCAGAACTCAGTTGCTCTCCATGCGGCCTCTCCCGGGGCTGCTTGGGTGCTTGCAAGACACAGAGGCTAGATTCTCCCAGATAAAGTGGCTTGTGAGAGAGAACATGAGGTAGAATATATCTATTTTAAGACCTAATGCCAGAGGTCACATAGTCATTTCTGCCATATTTTTTGTTATTGTTCAAAGCTAGTCACTAAGTTAGGTCCATAGTCAAGTGAAGGGGAAATTATATCCCACCTGAAGGGGTGTGGAATGCCAAAGAATTTGCAACATATTTTAAAATTATCCTATGTGGGTTGGGGCCAATGACGCATATCCTATTTATACTTCATGCCATGGATAGGTCTGGCTATGGATTAATATTTCTGATTACGGTTCCTTGAAATAATCTGTCCCAGGATTTCTTTCCATTTTCGCACCTTGAACTTTGCCAAATCCTCTGAATGGGACTCTTTATTTAAATGACTAACAACCCAAGCAATGCCCACTTAGGACAAGTGGGCATTTATTGGCTCAGGCAACCCAAGGAAGTGTTGAACTAACCAAATACCAGGATAGGCAGTGATCCAGGGAAATAAGTGGAACCAGGAGCTTGAATATCAACAGGATTACTCCTCTATGTCCTGCCTTTATTCTTCTTGGAGTGTCAATCTTTCTCACTTTAGAGCAGTTTTCCACACATGGCAGGAACCATGGCTATCTACACCTTTAAAATTCTACATTCCATAGCTTCTGCCATGGGAGAGGGTCTGCCTCATACCCTATTTGATTCCAAGTTCTTTACACCAAAGAAGAACCTAGGTGG
This sequence comes from Cervus canadensis, assembly GCF_019320065.1. NCBI lineage: Eukaryota > Metazoa > Chordata > Mammalia > Artiodactyla > Cervidae > Cervus > Cervus canadensis. The sequence continues at coordinate 9,453,551 of NC_057418.1, read as the reverse complement.
AACCAAAGGAGGGGCAGGATCCTGTACATGGCAGCTCCTGCCGTTAATTCAAGGTGGCCATAGAGAAATGAATGGTCAGCTTGAAAAAAAAGGGTACCCTGGAGGAGTGGGCTGGGACTAGTGGGGAGAGTGATGGAGAGATAAACACAAGAGCCCTTTAAAGTCTCTCTAGTAAAAAGTACTGTATTGATAAGTATTAATATTGAGAGTAGATTTTATTTTCATGCATATTCTGCATATCTCATTTAAAATCAAAATAGTGACAGAAAAAGAATAGTGGCAAACATTTATGTGTGGGTTTCCCTGGTGGTCCAGTGGTTAAGCTTCCACACTTCCAATGCAAAGGGCAAGGGTTCGATCCCTAGTCAGGGAACTAAGGTTCCATATGCCGTGTATAGACAGAAAAAAATTTATGTGGAATCCACACTTTCTTTTGATGAACCTCATTTGCATGGATAACCACAGTCACAGCTGGCACTAATATTAATATATTCTAATTAGAATAGTATGGTCAGTGGACATGTTGTAAGTTTGGATTTGAACCTCCAAGCAAGGATGTAAGAACTGGCTCTAATCTTTTGTCAATTATAAAACACACTTCCTCCTCTTTGACTTTTTAGCAAGGTAGGGAACACTTTGACAGTATTTTCATTTATGACAGGTAGGCTGCATTTCCCAGAAGAGCAACTTCCAAGAAGTGAAAACCATCAGACTCACAGAAGACAACAATTCCACTATCAGTTGAGTGTGTGTGTATGGAGTGGGGTCGGGGTACACAGAAATACTTAGAGATGCAACATGAGGAAGTTGTACACATACCAATATCAGTCAGTTCAGTTCAGTCACTCAGTTGTGTCCGACTCTTTGCGATCCCATGGACTGCAGCATGCCAGGCTTCCCTGTCCATCACCAAGTCCCAGAACTTGCTCAAACTCACATCCACTGAGTTGGTGATGCCATCCAACCATCTCATCCTCTGTCATCCCCTTCTCTTCCTGCCTTCAATCTTTCCCAGCATCAGGGTCTTTTCCAATGAGTCAGTTCTTCGCATCACGTTTCCAAAGTATTGGCCTATTACACCAATATACCTATTCATATTTTATTTTTAACTAGTCAAATACAATGAGTCAGTTGGAGGGGAAAAGTCTATGAATGCTAGTTGCAAAATAAAAGTTTTCAAAGAAACACACACCACATTCTTTATACTTTCTTTATAAAATACACATATGCTATGCACTTTCTTTATAAAATTATATTTATTTTGAACATTTGATTTTTGGGCAGGCACTTGCTTCAGCTCTTGCTATGGCCTGGTTCCCAGGTGGCTCACTGGTAAAGAATCTGTCTACTGAGAAGGAGACAAGGGTTTGTTCCCCTGGGTCAGGAAAATCCCCTGGAAAAGGAAATGGCAACCCAATCCAGTATTCTTGCCTGGAAAGTCTCATGGACAAAGAGCCTGGCGGGCTATAGTCCAATGGGGTTGCAAAGAGTTGGACACAACTTAGTGACTAAACAACACCAAATAGCCTGGTTCACAAACATCGCCTCTCTACAATAGCTGTTGGTTACTCTTAAAAAGGATTGTAGCTGTTTTTAAAACTCTCACTCTTGTGGAATCCTCATAGCAATCGACCTTTCCCACGCCCAGCTCTCAAATGAACTTCCCAATATCATCTCTTTCATTCTGACCTCTCCACAGGTTCCCCAGTGATTTCACATACAAACAAATGCTTCCCTGGGTTCGTTCTATTTCAGGAGCCATTTCTGGTCAAATGCTTCTGGTAAAGCAATAGCTCTTCCTTAAACATGTCTCCCAGCAGCCTAGATACTCTTGACACCCACATGTCAGCTGCCTACTTCTTGGCTCCCTCCTCAGGGTAACTGATCCGGACAGAGCTTCATTCAGTTTCTTATTCCACTCTGTGGTCCAGCTCCCGCCAACCCCCAGGACATCTTAGAGATGCCAGCTGCTCTTCCCCTGCCCCCACAAGTTTACATTCCTACCTTCCTGCCTCCAACAGTAAATCCATTCATTGATATGTAAGCCTGAAAGAATAGGCTAGAAGGAGAGGAACATTAACATGAAAGTCTGCTGAATGTCCCAAACTCTTTAGCAGGTTTAGCTGCTGGACTATACAATGTTAATGTTTTAGTCCCTGGCCCAAGAGGAGCAAGTCCACTTTAAGGATGAAGTTGCGACCTATAGGTCTTGCCCCCTAATTTCCTTTGCCTTATCTTCAGTAAAATTGAGTCTTAGACGCTTCGAGATCATGCAAGGCCTCTTTGTTTACATACAGCTGAGGCAGGTCTTTCCTCATTAGCACAAACAGCCCTTGCAAATCTATAGCAACTGTGCAGGAAGGACATCTTCACTGCCTACCGGCAATTAAGGGTTATTCCCACTCCAGTATTCTTGCCTGGAAAATCCCATGTACAGAGGACCTTGGTGGGCTATAGTCCATGGGGGTTGCAAATAGTCGGACACAACTGAGCGAGTTCACTTTGAACTTTCTGAACTCACAAAACTGGCCTTGGTGTGGTTAATGTGCCAGGTAAAGGGAACTTTGTTGTCACTTCCTGGAATTATTGGGCTAACTCAAGGAGACATCTGGGCTTCCCAGGTGGCACTAGTGGTAAAGAACCCACCGGCCAATGCAGGAGACATAAGAGACGTGGGTTCGATCCCTGAGTCGGTAAGTTCCCCTGGAGAAGGAAATGGCAACCCACTCCAATATTCTTGCCTGGAGAATCCCATGGACAGAGGAACCTGGTGGGCTACAGTCCATAGGGTCGCATAAGTCAGACGAGACTGAAGTTCCTTAGCACACATAGCAAGGAAATATTTGAAGACTCTGAACAGTGTGAGATTGCTGCCTGTTAGATTCAGAATTTCATATTCAGGTCTGGCTCAGGAGTGGAGCCCTATATCCTGATTAGAGAAGAATATAAATGAAATTGCTCATTCAGTCTTTGAGTTATTTTTTAAAAAGCACTGAATGTATACCAAGTTCTTCACCCTGTGCTCACAGATGAGTTCGAGGAGGGCTTACTCACGGCACTCTGGCCAGCCCTTCTGGATGGAAGTAGCTCTTCTTGTCACCCTAGATTCTTCCATCAATTCTTTCAGATCAAGGGTTCATTGTGATCTTCTGGTGGGGTCCGTTGTGAAAAAAGTGTGCTTAAAGCCTAGGGTCTCCTCACTGGCAGCCCACCTTGATGCCAACAAAGTACAGTCTTTACAGACAATTTGAGAAACACCATGGCGAAGAGAAGTCAAGTCAAGTAGCTCAGTCGTGTCCGACTCTTTGCGACCCTGTGGACTGTAGCCTACCAGGCTCCTTAATCCATGGAATTTTCCAGGCAGGAGTACTGGAGTGGGTTGCCATTTCCTTCTCCAAGAGGGCCCCTTCAAAAAATGTTTTTGGTCAGACCAGCTGCAAAACAGATTTATCACCCAGTCAGATGATAAACCTGACCCTTCTACTTCCCCTACCCCACAAGCCTAAACTACAGATCTATGCCTTTGGAAATCTGGAGACTTTACTGACTTCGGATTGACAATATGAAAACATACGCTTGCGTCATTCCAAAAGCTAGCCCTGGGTGGAAAAGCCTTTCTGTAGCCCTATCAAATATAAGACATTTAAACTTGAAGACTCTTTTTCTGCACAGTGTTGCTTCAGTGAGGTCGTTCAAAGTCAATCTCATACATTTAACCTTCAGGTTTTAATACCCTATGCTAAAGGGCAAAAGCTTCTCTTTCTACAGCCACCAAATACTCATCGGAGAGATAGTTTGAATGAAAACATGTTCATAGTTATTATCAACAAATCCATTTATGGAACTGCCCAAGACACTTAGATAAAATAAATCAAAGGGAAAAATGTGTTTTCGTGATCTCAAGAAGGTTAGAACACTAGACTGAAAACACTCACAAGGACAAATGATGTTTGGTCCACTCTTAAGGGGCTCTTAGGGTTTGGGTAAAGAGGTTGGAACAAGGTCAGGGGAATCCTCCTAAAACTGTGATGACTGAGAATAGCTGGTTGTTAGTCCGGAGGCAAAGTCCCTAGAATGCTTCAGGAAGTGGGACCAGCCTGTTGAGAAATCAATCAAACCAACATGTTACTTCAGTGTAGTTTTGAAAAATAATAATAATTGTAACAACTAAAATTTATAGATGACAGTCACATGTGAGAGGCCCAGTTCTAAGTGATTCCCACATATAAATAATATGAGAGGAAAGCTGGTGTGAGACAGCTGCAGTGGGAAGGTGGCCTAGGACAGAACCGGCAGGATCTGGAGTTTTGGAAATAGATATGAAAAGACTCAGCAAGTATGAAATTTCATTGTTGTTCATTTGTTTTTCTTATTTCAGGTGTGTTCAACTCAGTCTCACAGCACAATATCACTTTTGTGATGCTAAGTGGTGATCTGCTCAGTGGTGCGATGCTGGCCATGGAATCCCTGAGGCTGTCTCTAAAGTGAAAGTGAAAGTGTCAGGCGCTCAGTCAAGTCTGACTCTTTGAGACCCTACGGAATGTAGCCCACCAGGCTCCTCTGTCCGTGGAACTCTCCAGGTAAGAATACTGGAGTGGGTTTCCATTCCCTTCTCCAGGGGATCTTCCTGACCCAAGGATCACACCCAGATCTTCTGTATTGAAAGCAGAGGCTGTCTCTAGGATTGTGTTAATTGACTGAGACTGGGTCTGGATCTTTCTGTTACATGATTGCTGATATTGATAATTGTAAGCCTGGATGAAGACTTGGTGGGCAGGACCAAGCAACACTGTTTTGTACTGGCTCACAGATCCCCTTGAAAATGGAGAAATGGATACACAAATAAGGAGAAAATGCAGAAAAAGGACATAACTGGAAGGATAACTGCACTGCAGGTGATATCAGCAGGTCTGTGTTCCTCAGTGGCTTTCTCTTACACGTACATAAGAACCACCTGGAGAGAAGTTGGTACGTGTTGGAAATGCATATTTTCAGGTTCCTCTTCCAGGGAATCTGATTCTGCTGGTGAGAAGCAGGGACTAGAAACATTTTGGGCAAGCACACCAGTGGCTTTGATGTGCCTTTGAGAAATATTTCAAAAATCTCAGAAAAGAGACAATAGAGAAAATAGTCCACATGAAATCTAAAAGGAAGAAGGACATGAAAAACACAAGATCCAAAGTCTTCAGGAGCCCCAATAGAAATTGTAAGACAAAATCACACAATCAGTGATGAATTATTAATATAATGAGTAATCATTACTTCTTTTTTAGTTAGTGTTTATTCTCTGACTATTTCCATTAAACTGTCTAGGAAGGATAAGGTAATATATACATTTGATAGAATAAAACATTATCTATTTTGAGAGAAGATAGTTGGGACAAGGGGAAGAAGTAATGGAAAATAAATCACCTGTTGCCTGGTATGAATGCTACATGCCTTACAGAGCTCAGAGCCTGCTTTAATTGCTTACTTATAAGTCTGCATTCCTGAATGATTTCTGAGCTGCCAGGAGCAGGGGTTCATCTCAGGCATGTGAATCTGACTGGTTCAAGCCTGGTAGGGTAAGAAACATACAAGGAAATGCATCACTACTGATAAAATGACATTTGAGGAGAAGGAAGATAATAAAGCATTAACTTTGAGGAATGTAAGTGAATTTCTGTTTTAAAGTTTTTATCACTGGGAATATTGGTCCAATAATTACACTTAGCATTCTATAATCAAAGAAATTATTAGCAGTTTTCAAAAAATCAAGTCATGATAAAAATAATGGAGGTAATTATTTAATCATATTAACTTTCTTTTTAAAGTATCTATATCCTTTCAAGCACTGAATCAAATGCATAAAGAGATTCACTGCATGGAGAAGGACATAAAAATGGACATAAATGACTGATTAATATGAACAAAGTGAAGTTGCTCAGTCGTATCTGACTCTTTGCCACCCCATGGACTGTAGCCTACCAGGTTCCTCTGTCCAGGGGATTTTCCAGGCAGGAGTACTGGAGTGGGTTGCCATTTCCTTCTCCAATATGAATAAAAGCTATAGCATAATAAACTCAGTACATTTTAACTAAGCAAAAAATATTCTTCCCTACATTTAAAAAAAGTTTTTAAAATTAACATCCTCAGTATCTATTCTGTCACATGTTCTTTGAAGAGAGTTATGGATATACAATATTTTTTTCAGTATAGTCTTCTTGGATTATTTCACCAAGACTTACTATGGAATGAAATAAATTTCCTTAAGAAGTGTGACCAACCATACTTGATTGAATTGAAGGATAAACTGTATGAAAATATTTTAGAGAGAGAAAAAAAAAATAGACATCAGTAAACTGTTGCCTTTTTAAGCATCATTTTCCCCTGTAATTCAAAATTCCTTTTCTGCTTTCTGAGACTTGAGCCACTGAACTGCCAGCAAGAACCATAATCATGGGCATCACAAGCCAGACACAGGGTCAGGGTGAGCACGTGGCCAGCGCTGGCTGATGAGGGCTGGGCCTTGTCTTCCTGGAGAAGTGGTTCCTTCTACAATGGAGAGTGGCAGAGATTTTATTGAAAAGCCATTTCCTTATGAAAGAGAAGCGTATGTGAAGGGTAAATCTCAAAGCGACATGGAAGTAGTAACCATTGCTCTCTTTCCTCTTCATTTAAATAGCGTGTATGTGCATGCTCAAACTCAGTCTGACTGTTTGTGACCCCATGTAGCCCGCCAGGCTCTGCCCATGGAATTTTCCAGGCAAGAATACCAGAGCAGGTTACCATTTCGTACTCCAGGGGATCTTCCCGAACCAGAGATCAAACCCATGTCTCTTGCGTTTCCTGCACTGGCAAGCAAAATTTTTTTTTTACCACTGGAGCCACCTGGGAAACTATAAATTTAAATAGTAAATGCTTCAAAAAGTGAAAAACAAACAAAAATCATCACCAGCAGAACGAACATGATGGGAAAGTTCACGATGACCTGTATCTTGGGTCAGACTATTCTTTTAAAAAATGTCCTATGTAAATAGGATAATAATGATAGTGCCTAGATTGAGACGAGGCTCACACGGTGATAGAAAAGGCAGAGTAACGTTGTGTGGGAGTTAAATGCACCCAAACTTTCCCACCACTGATTTGAAATAACCAAGCGGAAGGGCTGGGCATGGTTTTGGGGCACAAAGAATAGTACTCCAGGGTCCACTTACCCTCAACCTATTTGTAAAACCTACTATTAGTGGCAAGTGACAGGGGCAGGGGGTGGACTGGAGCAATGTGAAGACTTTTCCCCTAAGAGCACATTGGCAACTAATGTTATATAATTTCCTTTTACTGACCACAGAATAGCTGGTCATTATAGCTTTGAGGCCCTATGCATCGTTGTTGTCCTGTAATACCATACACAATAGAGTTTACCACAAATACTGCAATGAAACTTTAGACGGTAAAATCCTAGGAAAATACAATGATTTGTAGAGCAATAGTTCAACAGGAAGGAAATGTGTGACTTTCTGTGGGCATCTATGGTTAAGTGGAGAAGTGTAATGATTACTATGATTCTTTGAAATGTGCTTTTGAAAAGAAAATTTCATAATTACTTTTAATAATTTATAAAGATAAATAAAAATACTATGCATTAATGTTTTAAATCATTTCATGCAAAGTTATTTATGCCAGTAATTTTATTATGTTCTTACAATTCTGGGTTCAAGTGTAGTTATGTGCAAGTTATTTTTCATCTTTCCCATCTTCCTGATGTCCCTAACTTATCAAATATCTAGGTGGTATGAACTGCATCCTACTTCTTCAACACACACAGATTAAAATTTCCCTTCTGAAAAAAGATCTGAAAAGCTATACCATAATGAGGTGTAACTGATAATGATCTTGATGTCCTACCTATTTCAAAATATTGACCACTTAAGGTTTAGAAGGTTTAACTCAAAAGACTGAGTCAAAAATGCTCTAATAAAAAGAATTTCTAGGTAATTTCTCCTATATCTTCAGGCACAGTCCCTACTGGCTTCTCCTTGCTGCCTCAATATGATCCTATAGCTATAATTTCTAATGTTTTCTTATTAAAATGCCAATATACTTGAGAAGGAACTGTTACTTCCTTCCGTATTAGTTGATAATGTAGAAGCTCATATGATCTTTTCTTCTCTGAAAATTAATCAAAAGTGGGTTTCTTAGGAAACCAGATGGTGAGATCAGCTCTAAGAGAAAGCAGTGAAGTTCACTTATTGAGATTGTGGTATGCCAAGCATACTGCTATATCTACATGGTACAATCCTGTGTATATTCATTCATTTCGTTTTCACTTAAGTTGAATGATGTAGTTAGCTTCTCCACTTTATAAGTTAGAAGAGTGAGATTCAGAGAGGTAAACCTAATAATTGAATTTCGTGAGTGATAGAGATTGAAGCCAAGTGATGTGTGAATTCAAAGGCTTTGCTTTTTTAAGGAGCACTGAAATGGGAAGGCAGGAGGCCCACAAGCCCCACTAGAGTCCAGCAAAGCTGGCCCAGCCACTTGCCCTCAAAACTAAACCAGGAGCAGATCTCCGATTTCCCGACTCCTGGCTGAGTATTCCTTCCACGAGACCACACAGAAGGCTCTTATGAAATCATCAGGATTAGAGCTTGGCTCTTTCGCCGAGTAGCCAAAGCCAGTCCCCATGAGTCAAGCCAGACCTTTTATCCTGGTCTGGGGCAACCAGAGGTAAGAGTCAACCTGTGTGATGACACTTCTGGAAATGGTAGGGGAAGGGAGCAACAGGAATTTGGCTTTCTCTTCAAATACCTTTGAAAAACTACCAATGAATCCCTCCAAGACAATTGTTCTTATATGTGGTGTTGAGACATAGGGATGTGTGTTGAACTTGTGAGAGGCACAGCATAGACACTAAGTCATCATCAGTCATGGGATCACTGTCCTCAAAAGAACCACGGCTGATGGGACTATAAAACCTCACCAAAGACAGGGGGAAAGAGAATTAAATTAAACCGCTCATTTCATGTGAGTTAGAACAATACAAAGTCTAGGAAAACATCCCCTTTTTATTTATCAATGTTACAAATGTTCTCCAAAATGCACACCTATAAATCAATTTCTTTCATCCAGCCAGTGTTATTGAACCATCTAATCAAGTTTGATTTTTATAAGGTACAAGTACAGGGTAAACAAAGAGGTTTTCTTCTCCAACTGAACAATTTTCATAACTGTCTGTGAAACCAACCCTCTATTGTAGTTCAGGTGATCGGGAGATCCAAGCTGACTGTAATTTTTTCTTTAACTTCACATTTCTGTGAATCCTACATACATTTTCAGCATAATAAATAACATGTACTGCTTTCATCCTTCTGGAATGAAAAGAAGCTGAGAGATCCATATGATACTTTTGCCATGTTTTCTCCTGGAGTCTTAGAGTGCTCTTAGCAATGTGTAAAAGCTCACTGTGTTGTACATATGTTGTTTGTTATATTCATATTTGTGAGGAGTAGCTATTTTAACAATGGTAATTTTAATGTAATCAATATATTGATGTTTTGCAACTTTTCTAATAATTTCTAAGCTAAGAAATTCCTTCCTACCCAGAGATAAACTAAATATTTATTTGTTTAGTTTTTATTTATGTCCTACTTTTTGGGATTCCATGACTCCTCTGTCCGTGGAATTCTCCAGTCAAGAGTACTGGGGTGGGTTGCTATTTCCTTCTCCAGGGGATCTTCCTGACGCAGGAATTGAACCTGGTTCTCCTATGTTGCAGGCAGATTCTTTACCAACTGAGCCACAGCTCCTGCTGCTGCTGCTAAGTCACTTCAGTCATGTCCGACTCTGTGCAACCCCATAGACGGCAGCCCACCAGACTCCCCCGTCCCTGGGATTCTCCAGGCAAGAATACAGGAGCGGGTTGCCATTTCCTTCTCCAATGCATGAAAGTGAAAAGTGAGGGTGAAGTGGCTCAGTCGTGTCCGACTCTTAGTGACCCCATGGACCGCAGCTTACCAGGCTCCTTCATCCATGGGATTTTCCAGGCAAGAGTACTGGAGTGGGGTGCCATTGCCTTCTCTGAGCCACTAGGGAAGTCCATTTATTTACAGACTTTTATAAATAAATCTATAGATTATCTCTTGAATTTTTGTGTAACTTTTTTAGCACTTCATTCTTAAATCCTATTGGAATTAATTTTGCATTTGGGATAAAGTGTTAAAAAGCAGAGACATTACTTTGCCAACAAAGGCCTGTCTAGTCAAGGTTATGGTTTTACCAGTAGTCATGTATGGATGTGAAAGTTGGACTGTGAAGAAAGCTGAGCACCAAAAAATTGATGCTTTTGAACTGTGGTGTTGGAGAAGACTCTTGAGAGTCCCTTGGACTGCAAGGAGATCCAACCAGTCCATCCTGAAGGAGATCAGTCCTGGGTGTTCATTGGAAGGACTGATGTTGAAGCTGAAACTCCAATACTTTGGCCACCTCATGCGAAGAGTTGACTCATTGGAAAAGACCCTGATGCTGGGAGGGATTGGGGGCAGGAGGAGAAGGGGATGACAGAAGATGAGATGGCTGGATGGCATTACTGATTCGATGGACATGAGTTTGAGTAAACTCCGGGAGTTGGTGATGGACAGGGAGGCCTGGTGTGCTGCGATTCATGGGGTCGCAAAGAGTCAGACATGACTGAGCGACTGAACTGAACTGAACTGAACTGATGATATAAAGTGATTTTTAGGCAAATAATTAAACAACTTTTATTAATGTCATATACTGAATAATTGACTCAACTTCCATAATCATTTGTGATTTTTATCACATCATATCACTATATATATTAAGATCTACTTTTGAGCTACATTAATTTTTTCCATTGATTTGTCTGAACGCTCTTGTAAGCTGACACAAAAATAAGAACTATTTTATGTATGAAAAACTAAGTTGACCTATACTGCATGCGTGCTAAGACACTTCAGTTGTGTCTGGCTCTTTGTGACCCTATGGACTGTAGCCCATCAGGCTCCTCTGTCCATGGGATTCTCTAGGCAAGAATACTGGAGTGGATTGCCATGCCCTCCTCCAGGGACTCTTCCCAACCCAGGGACTGAACCTTTGTTCTATCCAATATAGTATTCAATCCAATACAAACAATATATAATAATTAACATTTATTGAAAGCTTGCATATGCTAGAAATGGTTCAAGCTCCTTGTATAGTTTAATGGTTAATTTTATGTGTCAACTTGGCTGGGCCACAGTGCCTACATATGTCATCAAACATTCTGGATATTTCTGCGAGGGGTTGTTAGAATGAGATTAATGCTTAAATTTGTGAACTCTGAGCAGATTTCCCTCCATCAATGTGGGTGGGTCTCATCCAACCAGTTGAAGGCCTAATTATAACAAAAGACTGACCTACCCTGAGCAAAAGGGAAATCAGTCAGCAGATGGCCTGTGGACCTGAACTGTAATGCTGATTGTTTCTTGGGTCTGTGGTCTGATCATTTTTGGACAGTTTTGTGACATTGACTTTTCCCTGAGTATCTAGCCATATGGTCCACCCTACAGGGACTTGCCAGCCTCTATAATCACATGAGCCAATTCTTCAAAGTAAAATATATATTCTCCCTCACTCTCTTTTTGTCTGGAGGATTGTAATGAATAAACATACATACATATATATATATATATATATAGAGAGAGAGACAGAGACAGAGACAGAGAGAGGGAGAGAGAGTCATTTTTTCATTACCACAAACCTCAACAGGTAGATATATTTTTACCATTTTCATTTGACAAATAAGAACACTGTGTCTGGGAAGCTTAAATAGCCTGTCCAACATCACTCAGTCAGTCTGTGGCAGGATAGAGCTTCAAATTCATTGCCCACCGTCTTAACAATGCAAAATACTTTTTAAGATCAATGAAACTAAGTTTAAAAATTATTCTATTTCTTTCTTGAGAAAAAAGAACAAAGGTAGAGGAATCATGCTCCCTGACTGCAGACTACACTACAAAGCTACAGTAATCAAAACAGTGTTACATTGGCACAAAAACAGACCATAGATCAATGGGACAGGAGAAAGCCCAGAGACAAACCCATGAACCTGTGGTCAAGTAATCTATGACAAAAAAAGAAAAAATATATACAACGAAGAAAAGACACTTTCTTCAGTAAGTTCTGCTGGGAAAACTGGACAGCAACATGTGAATGAATGAAATTAGAATCTTTTCTCACAGCATATACAAAAATAAACTCAAAATGGACTAAAAACCTAAATGTAAGACCAGATACCATAAATCTCCCAGAATAAACCAAAGGTGTTCCAAAGGTGGAGCACTCTTTGACATACATCATAGCAATATTTTGGGGTCTATGTCTACTAAGGCAAAAAAAAAGAAAAAAAAGGAAAAACAAACAAATAGGATCTAGTAAAGTTAAAAACTTTTGTACAGCAAAAGAAATCATTAACAAAATGAGAAGACAATGGGAGAAATACTGAATGGGAGAAAATATTTGCAAATGATGTTGACTAATAAGGGGTCAATATTCAAAATACATAAACATCTCTTTTCATACCTTATTCAAGATTCCATACTGTATTTAGTTGCACTGAGCAGCTTCAGCTGCATGCAAGATATTCTGAAAAATTCTCTTTTCATTTTTATTCTGTTACAAATATTTTCTAAATTTCCTTGCTATGGCTCCTTAGATACACCCATCATTTAAAAGTGTACATTTAATTTCCAAATACATGGGATTTTGAAAGTATCTTTGATATTAATTTCTCATTTTGATATTAATTTCTCACTTAAATGCTTTCTTCTCTGCAATCATCCTCTGTGTTTTTTCAGTCTTTTCACTTTATTGAGGCTTTCAATGACCAAGGCAAAGATTTTCTTAGTAAATTTCACACTGCACCTGAAAATATGTGGGTTATTTTCAAATATCTTTTGATATTGATTTCTAACATAATTCCACAGTGATAAGAGAATAGATTCTGTATGACTTCAATGTATTTAGACCATGAAAATATTACACCTTGTTTTATGTCCCTGGATATGCTCTAGCGTCTCCTGGTTTATAGTCTATGGGAACTTGAATAGAAGAAGTTGTGTCCTGCTGTTGTGTGAAAATCTTATAAATCTTAGTTATGCTGAATCGGTTCATGGTGCTTTTCAGGTTTACCATATCCTTCTGCTTTTCTGTCTGTTCATTCTATTAATTTTTGAAACTTCAAAAAATCTTAATTTAGCTACTTAAAAAAAAGATTGCAATAATATAGTGAAACTATATGCAACTTTGTTTTGTATTTTTCAAGTCTCCTGTAAATGTGTTATCATATTTACATAATTTTAAAAATAAAAAACAAGTAACAAAATACATAAACATCTCATGCATGCTAACGCACTTCAGTCATGTCTGACTCTTTGCAACCCTAGGGACTGTAGCCCACCAGGCTCCTCCATCCATGGGAGTCTCCAGGCAAGAATACTGGAGTGGGTTGCCATTTCCTACTCCAGGGGATCTTCCTGACCTAGGGATTGAACCCACGTATCTTACATCTACCTATATTGGCAAGCGGGTTCTTTACCACTAGTGCCACCTGGGAAGCCCTTAAACATCTCACATAAGTCAATAGAAAAACACTCCAAGCAATCCAATTTAGAAATTGGAAGAATATCTGGTTAGACATTATTCCAGAGAAGACAGACAGAAGGCCAACAAACCCATGAAAAGATGTTCAATGTTGCTAATCATCAGAGTAATGCAAATCAAAGCCACAATGAGATATCACCTCACACCTGTTAAAATGGCTGTCTATCATCAAAAAGTCTACAAATAAGAAATGTTGGTGAGGATGGATAAAAGGGAACCCCAGTACTCTACTGGCACGAATGTAAATTTGCACAGCCACTATGGAAAACAGTGTGGAGGTCCCTCAAAACACTAAAAATCAAACTACCACACTAGCAATTCCACCACTGAGTATATTTCCAAAGAAAATGAAAACAGCTCAAAGAGATACACACACCCCAGTGTTCATTGCAGTAGTATTTACAATAGCCGAGAGATGGAAGCAACCTAGATGCTCATTGACAGATAAATGGATAAAGAAGGTGTGATATACAATATATATATAATTATTACTCAGTCATAAAAAAAGAGTGAACTTCTGCCATTTGCAATAATGTGGATGAACCTAGAGTATACTACGCCTAGTAAAATAAGTTAGAAAAAAAAATACTCTAGGTTATCACCTATGTGTGGAATCTAAAAGTAAAATGAATGTTTGTATCAAAACAGAAACAGACAGATATTGAGAACAAACTAGTGGTTACCAGTGGAGAGAGGGAAGGAGGGACAAGAAAGGGGTATGAGATTAAGAAATACAAACTACTGGTGACAGAGGATGGGACGGTTGGATGGCATCATCAACACAATGGATATGAGTCTGAGCAAACTCCAGGAGATTCATTATAGGGAAGTTTGGCATGTTGCAGTTCATAGTGACTAAACAGCAGTAACAATTTATAAAATGCATGAATAACAAAGATATATTGTACACCACAGGGAAATACAGCCATTATCTTGTAGTAACTTTAAGTGGAGTGTTGGAGAAGGAAGTGGCAACCCACTCCAGTATTTTTGCCTGGAGAACCCCATGGATGGAGGAGCCTGTAGGCTACAGTCCACAGGGTCACAAAGAGTCGGACACGACTGAGTGACTTCACTTTCTTCACTTAAGTGGAGTATAATCTATAAAAATATTGTCTCACTATGTTGTACACTTAAAGCTAATATAATATTATAAATCAACTATACTTCAGTAGAATTTGTAAAAATTATTTTGTTTCTTTAAAAACAAAATAATACATTGTAGCTCCTTATTCGTTTTTGATATTATTTTAGGAAAACCAACATGTAACTACTCAAAGCAGTTATCAGAAAGCAAATGCAAATAAATCATTTGCCTTCCTCACTTTTATTTCCTCATGAATGTACAGTTGAGATTTTCAGTAGCTATACGACATATGATGATATCAGTGCTCTGATGGTAATGAGTAGTGTGCTTATTTTTGATAATTTTGAGTAAATAAATATTTTTAAAATTTCTCAAGTTTAACTTTTAATATGTGCTTAGTTGCTCAGTTGTGTCTGACTCTTTGTGACCCCATGGACTGTAGCCTGCCAGGCTCCTCTGTCCCAGGGGATTCTCCAGGCAAGAACACTGGAGTGAGTTGCCTTGCCCTCCTCCAGGGGATCTTCCCAATCCAGGGACTGAATCCAGGTCTCGTGCATGGCAGGCAGATTCTTTACCGACTGAGCCACCAGGGAAGCCCATGAATACTGGAATGGGTAGCCTATCCCTTCTCCAGGGGAACTTCCTGACCCAGGAATTGAATCAGGGTCTCCTGCATTGTAGGTGTATTCTTTACCAGCTGAGCTACTATCAAGATAGTAAATATTGATAAAGACACTTTTGTGAAGAGAGCATTGTTACTTACAGTTTAGCAGATGCATTTTAAAAGGGTTCTTCAATACTTCCCAGTCAAATCTGAGTAAGAGAGGGAAAAAATATGCCTTTAAAATGGATCTTTGCAAATAGCGTCAATGCTATTTTCAGTTTTTAATGTTTTTATTTGGCCACGGTCAGAATAATTTTAGGCCCTGGGTCTATAGTTTAGTCATAATTCTTCCCATTTTATCCAATTCTCATTGGGTAAATGTTAGCTTATCTTCTTACAATGGTGAATTAAAGACTAACAAAACACATCCCCATCTTTCTCAAATGTCGAGCAGTTGGACATTTGCAAGAGAGCCCACTGAAGATGTACCGAGTGGAGAAGAGATCTGCGTGCTGGCGTTCGGGTGCGTGGTGACTCTGCACTTTCTGCTCCAGCTTCCTGTGGGCTGCCTGGGGGCAGTCCACATCCCCTGGGCATTCTCCCAAGGGTGGAGCGACAGCCCTAACAACTGAACATCGCTTTCCTGAGCATTTCAGAGGAGCAGCAGCAAAGCTGAGGCAGAATGTTCTTAGAGCAGTAACTCCCTCTTCTGGGATACAGCTTGTCTTGGCTCAGGGGCAGAAATAAGGAGTTCAGAAGCTCATCTTCCTCCTCTGTACTTGGTAAATGTGAGCTCTCCCACTCACCAGGGAAAATGTGGCATAAAGTCTTTTGTTTAGTCGCTAAGTTTACGAGCCCATGGACTATAGCCGATCAGGCTCCTCTATCCATGGGAATTTCCTGGCAAGAATACTGGAGTGGGTTGCCATTTCCTTCTCCAGGGGATCTTCTCTACACAGGGATCAAACCTGTGTCTCCTGCTTGGCAGGCGATTCTTGCCTTGGTGTTATTAGATGAGTCAATGAGATGGAAGAAAGGAATCCCGGGCTGACACCTCTCTCTCACCAGTTTGTGGAGAGTCATGTTCTGTCAAAATACAGCTGTTAACACTCCCCGTTTCCACTGCAAGGGACACATGTTTTGATTCCAGGAACTAAGGGCTTCCCTGGTGGGTCAGCTGGTAAAGAATTCGCCTGCAATGTGGGAGACCTGGGTTTGATCCCTGGGTTGGGAAGGTCCTCTGGAGAAGGGAAAGGCTACCCACTCCAGTATTCTGGCCTGGAAAATTCCATGGACCGTATAGTCCATGGGGTGGCAAAGAGTCGGACACGACTGAGTGACTTTCACTTTCACTTCGGGGAACTAAGATCCCACATGCACATGCCTCACGACACAGCCCCCCAAAACATCACCACTATTCCCTGTGTTTGTAAAGAATGTCACAGCTTACAAAGCACTTTCACATTCATTATTTGTCCAGGACACTGTGAAGAAAACCAGGCAGGTATTGTTAATCGTTTTTTAGGGATCAGAAAATTGAGAATCTAGAGAGTGAAGCAATTTACTCAAAGTCACAGGTAGTGAGAGCCTTGCCAGGCCAGGAAGCCAGCTCATCTGATTGAATTCCCACCTCAGGTCCATTGACTATGCAGGTGGCACACACATAGTCATGATCCGTTTCCTCATTATACCTGAAATTACTTAACCACAGGCATGCTTGGCACAAGTGCATTTGGAAGAAAAAGAAAAAAAAGTGGAGACTGAAAAGGAGAAGAAAAATAATCACGGGGAAGGAAATGCATATCCTTTTATAAAATGTGTGACTATCCTCATTTCTTAGCTAATAATGCAAAGAAAGTCTGAGGTCATCACTATCTACTTTCAGAGATTAAAAAATATTTTTACATGCACCAAAATGTTCAGTTGAAACTGCAATGAGAACACCTGTTGATATGAGTTTTTCCTTGGGTGTCAGTGGCCAAAATAAATCAGGGTGCTTTGCAGATTCCAAGGTTAAGATAGGAGTCCTTCGGAACTCACCAGGATACAACTCGAGGGCCACTAGCATGCAGAGGCTCTGGTTCCACAGCTTGTGCTGAATGCAGAACGGCCTTCTGCAGGATGTGCTCGAGTTTCTTTAGCCATTAATTACTTTTACAGCTGCGGCCCTAAAAACGGAAAGGATAAAAATTGCCCTGTTTGTTCCACTGAAAGTGCAAAGAGGACCAGCAAAAGGAAATCCACAGACTCTGCCTTGCAAATGAATCAAACTTTTCCTTGAAGGTGTTTTTGCTTATTTGAAAATCACTTGTAAGAGAGTGTTAACAAATATCAAAACAGAAACGTAAAAAATGTTCAAAGTCATTAATGAGGTAGGAAGTGAAAAACTGATGGCTCAGTGGATGTGAGGATTTCGAGACATGGCATCTGAAATGCTTTTTTTTTTTTGCCAAGGCATAGGACCATGGTCTGTCTGGGTCATAACAAATGAAATTAAAGAGTTCATATTAAAGGAAACTAAAAGACACTATACGGAAAAACAAAAATACATTTCATCTTCACTTTATTTTACAGCTTGAGATTGGTGCTTGCCACATACATAAAGACTTGACTATCCACCGTGACCACCATTACATTACAGCTCACTTATAACAGACATTTTTGTTAGTTATTTCTACCTTAATTCCCATTCTCTATCTTCTGGTCTCTTCTTCTCCATTTAGCAGCAGCTTTGCACAGCTGTAATTTCAAGGCAAAACTCTCTTTCTTCCCTCAGAGGGACATTTATTTGCATAGCCATTGCAGCTTCCAATTACTCCACTGAATAAGTGCCACTTAGTATCTTCATAAGCCTGTTGTTACTGTTATTGCAAAGTAGTAGGAACTTTGAATGCAAGATTTGAAAAATGTGTCTGAAACTAGGGAAGAAGATGTTTTAGAAGAGATTAAATGTGAATACCTACTCTTCCAACAATTCCCTTGTGTAGGTTTTTCAAATGAAGAGTTGATTAATGATAATAGGAAAATCATCAACGGAAGCAATCCCCATACTTTGGAGATAAAGTCCTTAAATTACGGACCTCTATATACTCTGATTTCTGATCTACATGGCCCTTTTTAAACTTCCTTTTGAGCATATAGGAATTGTTTTATATAGTCAGACCTCTTCATGGGGTAGGTCATACCCTGACATTCTGTTCATGAGCTTACACCTTGAAACTATGTTTACACCTGGACTAACAAAGTGAATTATTGGATGAGATTCAAGATTTTCTAAATCATATCAAATTTTCTTTCATAGGAAATGTATCTACATTCTAGAGCATTAATGTGTGTTAATAGTCTTCCTCACGTCTGAAATAAAACCACACCAACATCCTTATTTGACAGGTAAACTATAGCAATAAATTGTTGTTGTTCAGTTGCTAAGTCATGCCCGACTCTTTGCAACCTCATGGACTGCTGCATGCCAGGTTCCCCTATCCTTAACTATCTCCTGAGTTTGCTCAAACCCACATCCATTGAGTCGGTGATACCATCCAACCATCTCATCCTGTCACCCCCTTCTCCTCCTGCCCTCAATCTTTCCCAGCATCAGGCTCTTTTCCAATGAGTCAGTTCTTCGCATCAGGTGGCTAAAGTATTGGTGCTTCAGTTTCAGCATCAGTCCTTCCAATGAACACCCAGGACTGATCTCCTTTAGGATGGACTGGTTGGATCTCCTTGCTGTCCAAGGGACTCACAAGAGTCTTCTCCAACACCACAGTTCAAAAGCATCAGTTCTTCGGTGCTCAGCTTTCTTTATGGTCCAACCCTCACATCCATACACAACTATTGGAAAAACCATAGCTTTGACTAGATGGACCTTTGTCAGCAAAGTGATGTCTCTGCTTCTTAATTCGCTGTCTAGGTTTTTCACAGCTTTTCTTTCAAGGATCAAATGTCTTTTAATTTTGTGGCTGTAGTCACATCTACAGTGATTTTTGAGCCCAAGAAAATTAAGTCTGTCACTGTTTCCACTTTTCCCCCATCTATTTGCCATGAAGTGATGGGATCAGATGCCATGATCTTAATCTTTTAAATGCAATAAATAGGTCATTATATAAAAACGACTGTCAGCTGTTTCCTGATTTTTTCCTTTCAGTGAGAAGTTCAGTTCAGTTCAGTCGCTCAGTCATGTCAGACTCTTAGGGACACCATGAAGTGCAGCACGCCAGGCCTCCCTGTCCATCATCAACTCCCGGAGTCCACCCAAACCCATGTCCATTGAGTCGGTGATGCCATCCAACCATCTCATCCTCAGTCGTCCCCTTCTCCTCCTGCCCTCAATCTTTCCCAGAATCAGGGTCTTTTCAAATGAGTCAGCTCTTCGAATCGGGTGACCAAAGTATTGGAGTTTCAGCCTAAACATCAGTTATTCCAATGAACACTCAGGACTGATTTCCTTTAGGATGGACTGGTTGGCTCTCCTTGCAGTCCAAAGGACTCTTCAGAGTCTTCTCCAACACCCCAGTTCAAAAGCATCAATTCTTTGGCGCTCAGCTTTCTTGATAGTCCAACTCTCACATCCATACATGACTACTGGAAAAACCATAGCCTTGTCTAGAAGGACCTTTGTTGGCAAAGTAATGTCTCTGCTTTTTAATATGTTGTCTAGGTTGGTCATAACTTTCCTTCCAAGTAGTAAGCTTCTTTTAATTTCAAGGCTGCAAAACCTTTTCCAAATGAATTTAGAATCAGTTATCATATTTCAGTATCAACAGTGGCTAATAGGATAGTATGGGCTCTGGAGGAGCCAGGGGATACACTACTGGCTTGTCATTTTCGGCTCTTTTAACCTTGAGGACATCGCCATACTCCTCTAAGCCTAAGCCTTCTCTCTTGTAAAATACAGCACCTATCTCATAATATTGTTGTGGGCATTAACTGGATAATATATGTAAGAGGTTCAGCATAGAAATAGGTACATAATAAGAGTTCAGTTAAGGAGAACAATCATTTTTATCTCCAGAATCCTTTCTTGTGCTTCTCCTGACAGAAAGGTGGCAGAGAGTACAGCATGTTAATTCTGTCCACTAATAAGCCTACACATGGATACTTATTGGAGAAATGAGGGAATGAGAAAAACAATAATATCAGGATCATTTAGCTTAAAGTGGAAACAATTAATGGGGATTTAAAGAGCAATGTTTATGCTGAAGATAACACAAGAAGAAGTTTAAATTGAGGAATATAAAATTTAGGTTCAGATTAAATAATTTCTTAACTCAGAACTTCTTAGTTACCTATTTTTTTTCTTTTTGCTGTTGTTTATTTCTTTTTCTTTAAGTAGTTCTCTTTATTATCTAGTTTTAAAATCAGAATTATTATTTTTACTTTCCACTGTAATCAGTCAAAGCTTCCCAGCTCATATCCATTCGTTCCTTTTAATTTCCAATATTACCTCCCAGGTTGCATTTTCATCCTGTCACACTGAGATTAATGTAATACCCTCCTAGACCTTCTTTCAGGCTTTTAATATCTTCCTTTTTCTATTAAATCCTGGGTTCTGCCATCAGATTAATTTTCCTCAAATATTACTTTGTTTCATCTCTCTGACTTCAGTCTGCTACATGATAAGATTAGAATTCCTTGGTTTAGCTGTTAAGACTCTATTCAACTTTAGCCCACTTTTTATCCCCACTCTCCTCACCCCCCATCCCCTCTAACCCACCCTAGTTAGAGGCAAGTGGTGTGGTCTGAAAGTGAGAACGTAGACTCCAGAGCACGCTGCCTATGAGTGAGCTAGCTTCACCACCAAACAATTCTGACAGATATTCTGAACTGTGGAACAAGCATCACATGTACCTGCTGAAAGTGGAATGTGGGCTTTTCCCCCATCAGTAAGGGTCCTAACCTATTTTCCATGTTTCAAGTAAAAGTTCCAGTTGTAGGGAGAAAGAGGATAGCCAGAGGTGGGATTTAGGGTATCAGCAATGAGAATCTTTCATGAGCCGCTTTGCCAGGCTCAGGAGGTCTGAGGAATCAGCAGAGGAGGGGTGTGCCGAGTTGGAGGAAGCTTGCAAAGGCTGAAGAGTGAGCTTGCTAGGGGGCTGGGAGTCTGTCTTTCCCTTTTGAACTGAGTCCTCCCCACCCCCCCACAGAAATGAAGATTACAGCGTCCAAGGGGATTCAGCTGCTCCCAACTCAGGAGCCAGAAGGAGGCAGTGACTTGCTAAACTCTTTAAGAATCATTGGGTAGGTATTAGTGTCACAGGTCACAGAGAACCATTCCGTTTGAATCTGGGCCTCAGTCAGGGGATGCAGAGGGCAACAGTTCCCTGGCCAGTTTCCTAGAACCTGTGGGAGAATAGCTCTCCATGATACCCTCGAAGCCCAAGACCTCAACAGTTCTCAGCTTTCCTCAGAACCACTGTGATTTGCTCATGGATGGACTTGCGGAGGGGCTTCCCGGTGGCGCTAGTGGTAAAGAATCCGCCTGCCAATGCAGGAGATATAGGACAGGAGGATTTGATCCCTGGGTCGGGAAGATCTCCTGGAGGAGGAAATGGCAACCCACTCCAGTATTCTTGCCTGGAGAATCCTATGGACAAAGGAGCCTGGCAGGCTGCAGTCCATGGGGTCACACAGAGTGGGATACAGCTGAAGCGACTTAGCACGCATGCAGGGGCTTTGGAAGAGGTGTTTAGACTTCAACCTACCCAGAATTTCTGTATTTCCTGAAAGTGAAAAGTGAAAGTGAAAGTTGCTCAACTGTGTCCGACTCTTTGCAACCCCATAGACTGTATAGCCCGCCAGGCTCCTCTGTCCATTGGATTTGCCAGGCCAAAATACTGGAGTGGGTAGCCTTTCCTTTCTCCAGGGGATCATCCCAACCCAGGGATCAAACCCAGGTCTCCTGTATTGCAGGCAGATTCTTTACCAACTGAGTTACCAGGGAAGCCCAAAGAAAGTATTTCCTGGATGATATCTATTATTATATTTTTACATCAAAGATCTCTAGGAATAATAACATTTTTGTGCTCCTACTGTAGTCCAGAACTGAAGCATATTATCTCTAACCATCACACTCACTAGCAGCCCCTCTTCAGGAATGAAGAACCTGAGACTCATTTAGCTTAAGTGGCAGAACGAGGACCCCAACCCACATTTTCTGTCTCCAGAGCCAGAGCTTTCTTCATATGGATCTCCTGATCTCCTCCTTTCTCATTTGTTTCCCCTAGCTTTGACCTGTCTTTCATGCCCAGCAAAATTCTGAATACCAACCAGTTCTGGCTCTGAGCTAAGGCACACTTCATGAAACTTCCTCAATCCTCTTTTAACATAGATGAGCTGAGAGGATGGGAAATGTAAACATTACAGTTCCTGTGCTATTCCTCATAAAGATTTAAAAGGAAATATAGAAAGCAAAGCAAAGCTAATAACTCAAGTTTGTGTCTATTAGTCATAACACAATAAAGGGCAAAATCAGTCCCAGGATATAGCAAAAGTTACATTTGGAAGATAAATGAAAGGTATTTAGGAAGCACCTTATAAAAATTTTACGCTATACTATTACGTCTTCAAGCCAAGCAATGTGTCAACAAATCTTTACAAGGAAACCATTAAGGGACAGGCATGGCGAAGGAGGCTGCAATATATTTGTAAGGCTTCATGAGTTTCATCTTTCCTATTGAGTTTCTTACAAACGTTTTAACGTTCCTATTTTCAGGCTAACCACTCTAAAATTTAACATAGATTACGTTAAATGACATGCCAGCATACTAGTGAATATTTTTTAAGACTGTGCTTTATTCAGTCTATTTGTTTTTATGACTTTCTTGCAGGAAAGATGAGGCACTTTTTCATTATGTAATGACATTCCTACAATGTATACTTATGGTTAATAATTACAGTTTAGAACTTTATTTCTTACTTTAAGAACTGATATTTGAATGCTGGATCAAACCGCTAGTAACTGCTCTGCAGCTCTCTTTCTCCAGATCTACTTAACTGACACTGTTTAACAAACAAACTAAAAATGCTGACACTGTCTCTGTCACTAAAGTTTTATCAGACTAGCAATTCAGGTCATGGAAGCACCTCATAATGGGTATCAGCAAAAAAAATAAAATTTTTTACCTTTGAATATTTTCTAATATATTAGAAAATAATAGCAAACAAATGTCTCATTTTTAAAATTTGACTTTAACCACTTCATCCTCTTGAATTATGTCCCTTTGATACATAAATTATCCACTTAGCTAATCTGGTCCTGTGCTAACATGCACTGTGAAATCCCAGTGAGCAGGGCCCTGAGTGATGATCCACTTGTCCAGTGGCTTTCTCCTTGGCTTCCCTTTTATCTTTTCTCATGCCCCCTTTCCTAGGGGAGTTATATGACTTTGTGTGAAGCATTCAGTTACAGAACAGAGCTACACAGAGAATGTGCATGCGTGTGTGCTAAGACACTTCAGTCGTGTCCAGCTCTTTGTGACCCCATGGTCCTTAGCCCGCCAGGCTCCTCTGTCCATGGGATTCTCCAGGCAAGAATATTGGAGTGGGTTGCCATGCCCTCCTCAAAGGGACCTTCCCAACCCAGAGATCGAACCCACATCTGTTACATCTCCTGCATTGGCAGACGGGGTCTTTACCACTAGAACCACCTGGGAAACACATGTGGGTGTGTGCCAAGTCGCTTCAGTCGTATTGGACTCTGCGACACTATGGACTGTAACCCGCCAGGCTCCTCTGTCCATGGGAGTCTCCAGGCAAGAATACTGGAGTGTGCTGCCATGCCGTTCTCCAGGGAATCTTCCCAACCCAGGGATCAAGCTCACATCTTTTACATCTCCTGAATTGGCAGGCAGGTTCTTTACCACTTGTGCCACCTGGGAAGCCCACAGAGAATGCAAACATAGATAAATGGGTGAGGGTTCCACCAGAGCTGAAGGGTCTTTCTCTGTAAAACTTAAGGACAACTGGTCTCTCAGTTGAAAAACATTAGAACTCTTACACTAAAAACCAGGCAGCCATCCAGCTGTATCCAGTTGCTAATTTTTTGGTATCCATTCTAAGAAGTTATCATTTTCATGAGGTGCTTATTTCACCACAGAAGTTTTAACTTTGGAAAGCATCTCTTTGTAGTTCTAATTTCTCCAAGTGCACTATTTTTCAGACTTGAATTTGTCTTTCATGTTTGGACATCCAGGTTCTCACTTTTTGAGGTGTCCTCAGTACTCTATCATATGAGGGCTATGCTAGCACTCTAGGAAGAGCAAAAGCTGAAATGATTAGGAAGTTAATTTATACCCAAATCTTATATTCCTCACTTAACACGTCTTCTTTTACTACATCTATAAATTGCTTCAGTTGCTACTTCATTTAGGAAATGCTGATTTTTTTATACAGTGCTGCTGTTTTTGTTCTTCCTACAGAGTAATGCAGTATTGGGTGCAATCTCAAAAATGACAGAATGATCTCTGTTCATTTCGAAGGCAAACCAGTCAATATCACAGTAATTCAAGTCTATGCATCAACCACTAATGCAGAAGAAGCTGAAATCGAACGTTTCTATGAGGACCTATAAGAACTACTAGAACTAACGCCAAAAAAAAAAAAAAAAAAGATGTCCTTTTCATCATAGGGGACTGGAATGCAAAAGTAGGAAGTCAAGAGATACCAGGAGTAACAGGCAAGTTTGGCCCTGGAGTGCAAAATGAAGCAGTACAAAGGCTAACAGAGTTTTGTCAAGAGAATGCACTAGTCATAGCAAACACCCTCTTCCAACAACACGAGATGACTCCACACATGGACATCACAGTATGGTCAATACCAAAATCAGACTTATTTTTTTCTTTGCAGCTGAAGATGAAGAAGTCCTAAACAGTCAGCAAAGACAAGACCGGGAGCTGACTGTGGCTCAGATAATGGACTCCATATTGTAAAATTGAGACTTAAATTGAAGAAAGTAGGGAAAACTATGAGGCCATTCAGATACAACCAAAATTAAATCCCTTACAGTTATACAGTGAAAGTGACAAATAGAGTCAAGGGATTAGATCTGATAGAGTGCCTGAAGAACTACGGATGGAGGTTCGTAACGCTGCACGGGAGGCAGTGATCAAAACCATCCCAAGAAAAAGAAAAGCAGAAAGGCAAAACGGTTGTCTGAGGAGGCCTTACAAATAGCTGAGAAAATAAGAAAAATGAAAGACAAAGGAGAAAAGGAAAGCTATATCCATTTGAATGCAGAGTTCCAAAGAATAGCCAGGAGACATAAGAAAGCCTTTCTCAGTGATCAGTGCGAAGAAATAAAGGAAAATGATAGAATGGGAAAGACTAGAGATCTCTTCAAGAAAATTAGAGACACCAAGGGAACATTTCATGCAAAGATGGGCTCAATAAAAGATAGAAACGGTATAGACCTAACAGAAGCAGAAGATACTAAGAAGAGGTGGCAAGAATATACAGAAGAACTATAGAAAACAGATCTTAATGACTCAGATAACCACAATGGTGTGATCACTCACCTAGATCCAGACATTCTAGGGTGCGAAGTCAAGTGGGCCTTAGGAAGCATCACTACAACAAAGCTAGTGGAGGTGATGGAATTCCAGCTGAGTTATTTCAAATCCTAAAAGATGATGCTGTGAAAGTGCTGCATTCAATATGCCAGCAAATTTGGAAAACTCAGCAGTAGCCACAGGACTGGAAAAAGTCAGTTTTCATTCCAATCCCAAAGAAAGGCAATGCCAAAGAATGCTCAAACGAATGCACAATTGCACTCATTTCACACGCCAGCAAAGTAATGCTCAAAATTCTCCAAGTTAGGCTTCAACAATATGTGAACCAAGAACTTCCAGATGTTCAAGCTGGATTTAGAAAAGGCAGAGGAACCAAAGATCAAATTGCCAATATTTGTTGGATCATAGAAAAAGCAAGAAAGTTCCAGAAAAACATCTACTTCTGCTTCATTGACCACACTAAAGCCTTTGACTGTGTGGATTACAACAAACTGTGGAAAATTCTGAAAGAGATGGGACTACCAGACCACCTGACCTGCCTCCTGAGAAACCTGAATGCAGATCAAGAAGCAACAGTTAGAACTGGACATGGAACAATGGACTGGTTCCAAATTGGGAAAGGAGTATGTCAAGGCTGTATTTTTTCACCCTGCTTATTTAACTTATATTCAGAGTACATCATGCAAAATGCTGGACTGGAAGAAGCACAAGCTGGAATCAAGATTGGCAGGAGAAATGTCAAAAACCTCAGATATGCAGATGCCACCACACTTATGGGAGAAAGTGAAGAGGAAATAAAGAGCCTCTTGATGAAAGTGAAGGAGGAGAGTGAAAAAGTTGGCTTAAAGCTCAACAGTCAGAAAACTAAGATCATGGCATCTGGTCCCATCACTTCGTGGCAAATAGAAGGGGGAACAGTGGAAACAGTGACAGACTTTATTTTCTTGGGCTCCAAAATCACTGCAGATGGTGACTGCAGCCATGAAATTAAAATGCTTTCTCCTTGGAAGAAGAGCTATGACCAACCTATACAGCATATTAAGAAGCAGAGATATTACTTTGCCAATAAATATCTGTCTAGTCAAAGCTATGTTTTTTTCCAATAGTCATGTATGGATGTGAGAGTTAGACCATAAAGAAGGCTGAGCACCAAAGAATTGATGCTTTTGAACTGTGGTGTTGGGGAAAACTTTTGAGAGTCTCTTGGACTGCAAGGAGATCAAACAGTCAATCCTAGGAAATCTAGGATTTCCTAGATTCATTTCCAATGAATCTGACGATTCATTGGAAGGACTGATGCTGAAGCTCCAAAATTTTGGCCACCTGATACAAAGAACCAACTCATTAGAAAAGACCCAGATGCTGGGAAAGATTAAAGGCAGGAGGAGAAAGGACAACAGAGGGTGAGATGGTTGGATGGCATCACTGACTCAATGGACATGAGTTTGAGCAAGCTCTGGGAGATGGTGAAGGACAGGGAACCCTGGCGTGCTGCAGTCCATGGGGTCGCAGAGTGTCAAACATGACTGAGCAACTGAATAACAGCAATAGAATGAGTGATGTAAATAAAATAATAGGACTCATTGTTAGCACATCATTCATTATACCTGCATTGAAAACAATCCCTGATGCACTGAACATTGCACCAAAGATACTAAAATATCTTTTTATGTGTCCTGTTAACAAGGTGAGCTTATCAATATTCAACTCTGAAATTGAGTTTGTATCATTTTTATATAATCTCTTGAACATGAAATTATGTCTGTTTATTCCAATGGCCTGATGAAAGCCTGAACTTTGTGAATCAGAGGCTGGTTCATTCTTGTTAAGTAAAGCAATACATTATTGATTTTGGACTTAAATCAAATGGACATTTTCATGACCGTTATTGACTGAATGCTAGTGTTTCCCCACCTCAATTAATATATTGAAGGCTTAACCCTTCAGTTTGGATATATTTGGAAATGGAGACTCATAAGGAATAAATAAGGTTAAATGAGGTTATAAGACTGGGGCCTTGATCCAATAGGACTAGTATCTTTAAAAGAAGAGATAGCAGAGAGTTCACTCTCTCTCTCTCTCTCCCCATACACATGTAGCAAAGAAAGGTCATGAGACCACCCATGAGAACGCAGCTCTCTGGCAACCCAAGGGGAGAGTTCTTACCAGACATCAATCCTGCGGAAATCTTGATCTTGGACTTCCACTTTCCGGAACTAGTAAAAAATAAATTTTGCTTAAAACACTTAGTCTGTAATATTTGATTACTGCAGTCCAAGAAAACCAATAAATGACTAACCTGTTTTCTTAAAAAATGTTTAGCTAGTTATTCTTAAATTGGGCAATGCACAAAATAAAGATAATGCAACTTTAAGACTTCCAAAATAAATTTCTAAATTGGGGTTTTCCAAACTGTGATTACTTTTTGCTTCATGTTTTTGTGTGTGAAATGCCACTATAAAATGAGCATGATGGTTGAAATCTCATTAAAACGAACTTAAAACTCATCTAGGAGCATCTCAGCAATGACACTCAAGTTTTGTCACAGTTTTTAACTTCCAGATAAGGTATAGCAAGACTGCGCATTATCAGATACAAATCTATAGTAATTGCTAAGTAATGAAAGTAAAGAAAAAAACTTTCACGAGTTCTATACCTTCTATAATATAGAAGCTTACTTTCAGATATTTATTCATTAAATTATTTATAGCTAAGCAGTGTTAACTATATAGTTTCATAGATAAGCCATATAATTATATGATTAGATCAATAAAATTAAGCAAATTAAGTAACAACTGCACTTGCAGTATGATTTTGCCTCTAAAAGGCATCAAACAAAACTTGCAAGAGTAATGTTTTTTGATAAGAAAATATAAAAATTATTTGATTGTTACAAAACTCAGAACTATATCAAATTTTAGCACCTATTTTTCCCCAGTGTTTCCCCCTAAAGAATGAAGAAACGCGATTTTCATAAAGTCACAAGATACTATCTTTCAAGAATTAATTAACACTTAATAATTGTGTTACTTTGGGCTTCCCTGGTGGCTCAGATGGTAAAGAATCTGCCTGCAATGCAGGATACCTGGGTTCGAGCCCTAGGTCAGGAAGATCCCCTGAAAAAGGGAATGACTACACACTCCAGTATTTTGCCTGGGAAATCACATGGATAGAGGAGCCTGGTGGGCTACAGTCCACGGTGTCACAAGAAGTCAGACACCACTGAGCGACTCACACTTTCACTTTTTAGCTGTGTGCTTTATCTTTGGACTTTTTTGAGTCAGAAAATAAGGATTAATTTTGTACTTAATTAGTGGAGAGACAAACAGCAGATGGACTGGAACCAATGTGACCAAAAAGTGACAATGCTGTCACAAAGTAACTATACTTGGAAACAGTATACCTGCCAAATTTAAACTAATTTCTGGTACTGAAAGAATCCTTCATAAAGTGCCATTTCCACCGCCAACCAAGTTAATCTGTATTCTCATAATAATACACTCTCAAGCATATCTTTACTTTTTCTTCATGACATTTGTGATATTTTAAATTAAACAATCATTTGCATAATACCTAAAGACGAGAGACTCTAAGCTCCACTGGGGTGGGGCTCTCTGTCAGTCTGGGAGTTCAGTCCTGTTTGACTCTTTGCAACCCCATAGACTATGGCCTGTCAGGCTCCTCTGTCTATAGAATTCTCCAGGCAAGAATACTGGAGTGGGCTGCCATTTCCTTCTCCAGGGGATCTTCCTGACCCAGGGACTGAACCTACAAGTTCTGCATTGACAGATAGATTCTTTACCATTGAGCCATCTGCTAAGCCAGGTTGGGGCTACATCTGTCTTGTTCACAGTTGTTTCGCCTGTACTTGCAACAGTATGCTCTTAATAACTGTTTGTCACAGGAGCATGTATAACTTAGTAGACCTATGGATGAATGCAATACAAAGAGATGAGGTTGTCAAAATGACAGACACAACAGAAAGAAGACCATACTTCAAGGTCATTTGTCTGTCAAAAAGTGAAAAAAAAAAACCAACAAAAAACCTGAGGCCCTTCGGAAAATGATTCATTCTATTTCCTAATGGAAATCTACCACCTAGTAAATTCAATCTATTTTTAAAAATAGCAAATACCTAGTTCATACTGTTTGGTCAGGAAGCAATCTGTAAGACTGTTTTTCATATTACTGTATGATGTAGCTTCAGGGTTTACAAATATTTCAAAATAATTTAAATGAATGAATCAGGAGTTTTTGAAAACTCAAAACTGTAGCACAAAAAATCAGGGCATACTGTAAAGCTTATGAGAGAACATAAAGTCATGACTTAAATATTTTCTTACTCACTAGATTATTAACGAACTTAATTCTTTGTGAAAGATGTATTATTGAGAGATTTTTCTGAATGAAAGCAGTCAAATCATGAAAGTGTATCCTAAAAGTTCAAATTATTTCTCAGTGTGGATAACAGAGTTATTTAGTTTTAAAGAAAAATTCAATGCAACTATTCAAAGACATATTGTAAGAAAAGAGATTGAACGGACATTATACGCTTCATAATGCAATGCATACGTTATGTTTTCCTTCTCATCCTACTTCTCTTTTGGTTTCTTAAATTTGATTTTTGTTTTGTTCACATGGAATATAGGAAAATGGTAGAGATAAACCTATTTGCAGGGCAGAATAGAGACACAGACATAGAGACAGAGGAGTGGACACAGCGTAGGGTAAGAGGGATGGGATGAATGGTAGATTGAGATTGACATATGTACACGATCATGCATAAAACAGATAGCTGGTGGGAAGCCGCTGTATCACTCAGGGAGCTCAGCCTGATGCTCTGCCATGACCTAGATGGGTGGGATGGGAAATGAGAGGGAAATCCAAGAGGGAGGGGATGTGTGTGTGTTAGTTGTTCAGTCATGTCAGACTCTTCGGGAGCCCATGGACTGGGGCCCACCAGGCTTCTCTGTCCATGGGATTCTCCAGGCAAGAATACTGGAGTGGGTTGCCATTCCCTTCTCCAGGGGATTTTCCCAACCCAGGTCTCCTGCACTGAAGACAAGAATCTTTACCATCTGAGCCACCAGGGAAGCCCATGTGCAAACATATAGCTGATTCACTATGTTGTAGTCCTGTAGTGCTATATGTACCATGTGTACATCACGCTGTAGTGTTGTGTCCTGTAGTGCTATATGTACCACGTGTACATCACGCTGTAGTGTTGTGTCCTGTAGTGTTCTATGTGCCACGTGTACATCACGCTGTAGTGTTGTGTCCTGTAGTGCTCTATGTGCCATGTGTACATCACGCTGTAGTGTTGTCCTGTAGTGCTCTGCGTGCCGTGTGTACATCACGCTGTAGTGTTGTAGTCCTGTAGTGCTCTATGTGTCACGTGTACATCACGCTGTAGTGTTGTGTCCTGTAGTGCTCTACATGCCATGTGTACATCACGCTGTAGTGTTGTAGTCCTGTAGTGCTCTATGTGCCATGTGTACATCACGCTGTAGTGTTGTGTCCTGTAGTGCTCTATGTACCACATGTACATCACGCTGTAGTGTTGTGTCCTGTAGTGCTCTATGTGCCATGTGTACATCATGCTGTAGTGTTGTAGTCCTGTAGTGCTCTATGTGCCATGTGTACATCACGCTGTAGTGCTCTATGTGCTGTGTGTACATCACGCTGTAGTGTTGTGTCCTGCAGTGCTCAATGTGCCGTATGTACATCACGCTGTAGTGTTGTGTCCTGTAGTGCTCTATGTACCACATGTACATCACGCTGTAGTGTTGTGTCCTGTAGTGCTCTATGTACCATGTGTACATCACGCTGTAGTGTTGTGTCCTGTAGTGCTCTATGTGCCGTGTGTACATCACGCTGTAGTGTTGTGTCCTGTAGTGCTCTATGTGCCGTGTGTACATCACGCTGTAGTGTTGTGTCCTGTAGTGCTCTATGTGCTGTGTGTGTGTACATCACGCTGTAGTGTTGTGTCCTGTAGTGCTCTATGTGCCATGTGTACATCACGCTGTAGTGTTGTGTCCTGTAGTGCTCTTTGTGCCGTGTGTAGATCACGCTGTAGTATTGTGTCCTGTAGTGCTCTATGTGCCGTGTGTACATCACGCTGTAGTGCTCTATGTGCCATGTGTACATCACGCTGTAGTGCTCTATGTGCTGTGTGTACATCACGCTGTAGTGTGTCCTGTAGTGCTCAATGTGCCGTGTGTACATCACGCTGTAGTGTTGTGTCCTGTAGTGCTCTATGTACCATGTGTACATCACGCTGTAGTGTTGTGTCCTGTAGTGCTCTATGTGCCATGTGTACATCACGCTGTAGTGTTGTGTCCTGTAGTGCTCTATGTGCCGTGTGTACATCACGCTGTAGTGTTGTGTCCTGTAGTGCTCAATGTGCCGTGTGTACATCACGCTGTAGTGTTGTAGTCCTGTAGTGCTCTATGTGTCACGTGTACATCACGCTGTAGTGTTGTGTCCTGTAGTGCTCAATGTGCCGTGTGTACATCACACTGTAGTGCTCTATGTGCCGTGTGTACATCACGCTGTAGTGTTGTGTCCTGTAGTGCTCTATGTGGTCGTCTAGTTATTCTATTTCGACGCTGGCTATGTGCCTTAGTTGCGTTGTGTGTTGTTTGTGTTGTATCGCTTCTCACGAGCTCGTTAGTGTTGTGTCCTGTAGCGTGCGTGCTATGTGCCCGGTTGTACATCACCGGGTGTTCTCTGTTATGTTGTGTCCTGTAGTGCTCAATGTGCCGTGTGTACATCACGCTGTAGTGTTGTGTCCTGTAGTGCTCAATGTGCCGTGTGTACATCACGCTGTAGTGTTGTGTCCTGTAGTGCTCAATGTGCCGTGTGTACATCACGCTGTAGTGTTGTGTCCTGTAGTGCTCAATGTGCCGTGTGTACATCACGCTGTAGTGTTGTGTCCTGTAGTGCTCAATGTGCCGTGTGTACATCACGCTGTAGTGTTGTGTCCTGTAGTGCTCAATGTGCCGTGTGTACATCACGCTGTAGTGTTATAGTACAGCAGAAACTAACACAGCATTGTAAAGAAACTATCTCCCAATTTAAAAACAGAATTCTCACAACTAAAAGAAAAAAATCAGGGTTTTCTGTTGGCGTTTATTTTATTTCTCTCATTGTCTTTCATGGATGAATTGCAGTTTTTGTTTACTGTCCTAGGAATTGATTTCATTCATTAATTGGGTAAGAAAAGGAGAATCATCCAGCAGATGCTATGGGCAACTGTGGGCAATATTAGTGATAATAAGGTTTGACAGCGTTAACAGCCTCTCATAAACTGGTGGTCATTGAAACTGTAGCCTAGGGAAGCAGCACGTGAAGATGGGTTCGGAGTCTGCCTCTTGGCGTCAAACATACAACCACAGCAACAGAAATCTTAGCATGCCTAGGTGCATGCGTGCTAGGTAGCTTCAGTCATTTCCGAACCTTTGTGATCCCGTGGACTGTAGCCTGCCAGGGCTACTTATCCATGGGATTTTCCCAGACAAGAATACTGGAGTGGGTTGCCATGCCTTTCTCCAAGGGATCTTCCCAACCCAGGGATCGAACCATCTCCTGCATCTCCTGCATTGCAGGCAGATTCTTTACCACTGAGTCACTCTGAAGACCTAGTATGCATAAAGCTGCCTTACTCATGCGAATTCATGCTAGATAATCCACCCCCAGGTTTGCTTAGGTTTTTGCAAATAATGTATATTTTCACTGTTAGAATTTCAGCCTGGTAGGAGACAGTCTGCTGCGCAGGTGAACTTGGACACTTATTGTGCAGATGCATTCTCTGGACCATTTTGACTTTTCTGATCTCAGTAACTTCCCTTCTTCTGGAATACTTAGTCAATCACAAAAATTCAGCAATTGCTATAAGAAGTCCTGAAACAAACACTCAAGGGCATGAAAACAGTAACTGTTTAGCAGGGCCTGGACAGGAAATTTTGACTTAGAAAGGCAGGAAACAGCTGCTGAAGATAGTTCATGACTTTTAAAAAAAAAAAACAAAAAACTTTGTATGGGAGATTAATAAAAAATAATTTAGTTTCAAGCAAATGTTTGAGCATTAACTATATGATGAACCTCACAGAAATATAATCACATACAGTAAAACGACAAACATGAAATGAAATGCCTATTCAGTCCAGTGAGCTTTTACAATTATATATACCCATGAAACTCAAATTCCTATGGAGCCTATCTATAATCCTATCAGGGCTTCCCTCATGGCTCAGATGGTAAAGAATCTGCCTGCAATGAGGGAGACCTGGATTCAATCCCTGGGTTGGTAAGATCCCCTGGAGAAGGGAATGGAACCCCACTGTAGTATTCTTGCCTGGAGAATTCCAAGGACACAGGGACCTGGCCAGCTACAGTCCATGGGTTCAAAAACAGTAGAACATGATCAAGCAGCTAACACTCACAACACACATCATCCTATCTATAATCCCCAAATGTTCTCTCAAGCGTTTATGCCCTTCACCCACAGGTACCGCCATTCTTGTATCTTCAATCATAAATGAGCAGAATCACACAGTATATAGTCTTCTGCTTCTGGCTTCTTTCACCCTGCATAATTTTTTGAAGTTTATCCATGGTGTTGCTAATATCAGGAGTTAGTTCTTATTACTGATGAGTTGCATCAGTATATCATATGATTATACCAATAT
Source organism: Cervus canadensis (assembly GCF_019320065.1). NCBI lineage: Eukaryota > Metazoa > Chordata > Mammalia > Artiodactyla > Cervidae > Cervus > Cervus canadensis. The sequence continues at coordinate 9,419,024 of NC_057418.1, read as the reverse complement.
TTCCTTTATCCATTCTCCTGTATTTGTATATTTGAGATGTTTCTAATTTTTATTTATTTATGAATAAATTTGCTTGGAACATTTTCATAGGAGTCATTTTATGTGCATGAGAAAAATATTTCTCTTGGATAAATGCCTAAGTGTAGGATTGCTGGTCATAGGGAAGGGTATATAAGAAACTGCTAGACAGATTTGCAAAGTGGTTATATACCAATATACAAGTCCTTTTTGGCAATGTATGACAATTTTAGTTGCTTCATATCTTCTCCAACATTTGGTGTTGTCATTCCTTTTAAGTTCGCCATTTTAGTGGATTTAGTCCTATCTCATTGTCATTTTAAATAACACTTCACTGATGATTAATAGGACTGATCACTTTTAAGGTGCCTATAAATTTTTTGTATATCTTTCTTTACAAAGTATCCATTCAAGTCATTTACTTACTTTTATTGGATTGTTTGTCTTATTATTTTTGAGTTGGAGGAATGTTTTTAGGTTTTAAATCAAAGTCCATTGTGATGCAAATATTTTTCCCAACCTGTGGCTTTTATACTTATTTTCTTAATGTTAGCGTGGATAAGAAGAAATTTTAAATTTTGATTAAGTCCACTTTATGGCTTCCCTTGTAGCTCAGTCGGTAAAGAATCTGCCGGCAATGCAGGAGACCCAGGTTTGATTCCTGGGTTGGGAAAATCCCCTGGAGAAGGAAATGGCAACCCACTCCAGTATTCTTGCTTGGAGAATCCCATGAATAGAGGAGCCTGGCAGGCTACAGTCCCTGGGGTCGCAAGAGTCGGACACAACTTTGTAACTAAACCACCTCCACCACCAAGTCCACTTTATCGAAATTTCCTCTTAATGAGTAAAGCATTTTGTGCTCTAAGAAATTTTAGTCTCTTCAAGGATTGCAAAAATAATCCTCTGCTTTCTTCTAGAAGTTTTAGAATTTTATCCTTTACATTTAGGACTACAATATATCTTGAATTAATTTTAATGGATGATGTGGGGTATAATTAGAGGTGCATTTTTGCTTTCATAGAAGTTGTTATCTTTTGTAGGACCATTTGTTAAAAAAAAAAATTTCTTTACCCTATTAAATAATGTTGGTACTTTGGTTGAAAATACTAATCAAGTGACTATGTAAATATGGACATGTTTCTGGATCAATATTTACTTGAATCTACTATAAGTGTCTATGCACTATCACGCCATCTTGATTACAGTGAGTTTTGAAACCAGATAGTATAAATACTTCAAAGCATTATTTTATTTCAAGATTGTTTTGAGTATTCTGAGTAGTTTTTATTTCCACATACACTTTAGAATCATATTGTCAGCTTCTATTAAAAAAAAAAAACCCTGCTGAGATTTAGTTTGGGAATGCTTTGAATTTATAGATAAATTTAGACAGAATTCACATCTTAAAAAAAATCAAGCCTTTCTATTCATGAACATGTTCTATATTTCTATTTATTTAGGTCTTTAATTTTTCCCAGCAATGTGCTTTAGTTCCAATGTAACAGATCTTGAATGTATTATTCTTAACTATTTTACATTATTTGCTACTATTATAAATAGTATATTTTTATTTTATTTCCCATTTGTTTTTTGCTGGTATATAGAAATAAAAGTGATATTTTTATATTGACCTTGTATCTATAACATTGCCTGATCACTTGTGAGTATCAATGGTAATTTTTTTAGATTATTGAGAGTTTTCTACATACATGATCATGTTACCTGTAAATAAAGACACTTCTTCTTTTCTAATATTTATTAGAAGTCAAAATACTTCTTTTCTACTTTTTCTTTTTTGTTCATCTTCTAGACTGAAACTTTTAGTACGATGTTGAATATGCTGAACAAAAAACACATTCTTGTCTATTTCCCAATATTTGGGGAAAGTTTTGTGTGAAAGAGATGGCCAGATATATATTGATACATGGGCTGTGGCTAATGGCTTAGTTGGATGATCATCAGTGAAAGGGAAGGTGATTAGAAAATTGATGATAGTGAGATCTGAGAAGAAGTAGGCGGATAGATCTAGGCGCAGATTGTCATGAGAAAGTTCAGTCCTACCTACATCAATGCTCTCCAGAAAGTTGTTGATTTGTAAACTGGCCCCCGACACAGAGAGTGAAGAGAGACCAAAGAAAGAAGCAGACCACTTTAGGTTGGGAGGTGGTAGTTTTAATAAGTAAGGAACTTACTTAAGACATTTCTTTCCACATTCACCTGCCATAACCTAAAAAGTTTGCATGGAGGTCTTAACCAGGTTCAGAAACGTAAACAGTTCAGATGGGCTCAATGACACGTTACTTTCTAAAGGCTATGTCACTGGGACACCTTCTACAGCAGCGAAGGCAAATAGAAGGCGCATTCCAAGGACTCAGAAGGGGTGGGCAGATGCAGACTGTTTGGGTCCAGCTCACAGCCTGTCAACTGGTAGTTACATCTTCTCATGAGCTCCTCCCACAAGAGCCGCTTGAACAGCAGAGGACACGATGATCCACTCTGTAGGCATAAAGGAACCTATTTTTCAGCTACCCGTGTCTTTGTCCAGTGGGCTTATAAACAAAGTGTCTGTGGGGAGTGGAGAAAGAGATTTTGCATAGGCTAAGCAATGTACACTATCTGCATCAAATCGGATTTGACAACAGTCACTGCTGAGTGCCCAATCAGCGGTCAGAGATTAACACTGAGTCTCAACATGACACCATTTCTGGGAAGATCAGTCCAGCTACAGGGTAGTAAGAAGATTATATATTATTTCCATCCTAGAAGGTGGATACTTCATTCTCACTGGAATAGAAGCTTAGTATGAATATGTATTTGCCTTTCCTGTCTACAGTGCTTCTGCCAAAATCACTCTCTGTGGACTTATGGGATGCCTTATTCCTTACCATGATATTCTACGCAACATAGCTTCTGACCAAGGAAATCACTCTACAGCTAAGAAAGGTTAGTCTGAGCTCTGTGTGCATGAAATTCACTGGTATTATCCTCTCCATCACCCAGAAGCAGTTAACTTGATAGAATGATCTTTTGAAGACTGGGTTATGATGCCAGATGGATGACAACACCTTGAAGGGCTGGAGTAATGTTATCCAGGAAAGGGTATACAGTCTGGACAGTTTTGAATTTATGATGATTTTTCTCTCAACAAGGACTCACAGGCCTGGGAATCAGAAGAGAAATGGAGTGGCTCATGTCACTACTGATTGCTAATGAAAGTGAAAAATGAAAGTGAAAGTCACTCTGTACTGTCCAACTCTTTGTGACCCCCATGGATATAGTCCATGGAATTCTCCAGACCAGAATACTGGAGTGAGTAGCCATTCTCTTCTCCAGGGGATCTTCCTGACCCAGGAATTGAACTGGGGTCTCCTACATTACAGGCAGATTCTTTACCAGCTGAGCTGAGTCATCAACAAAAGTATATCTTTTTCATCTCCATAAACTTTGGTTCTTCTGGTTTAAAGGTCTTAGTTTTCAAGAAAGGAATGATTCTACTGGGGGACACAGAAATGGTTCCATTAAATGGGAATCTGACACTGTCATGTGGCCACCTAGAAATACTCATAGTAGTGAATCAGTGAGTAGAGAAGAGGGATTTTAATCTGGCTGAATTGATTGATTCAGTCAAGAGGATAATGAAGTTTCCACTGCATTTAGGACGGTAAGGAGGAGTATGTCCGCAATTCATGAAATCTCTCAGGACACATCTTGGTATTTCCATGCCCTGTGGTAAAAGTCATTGAAAAACTACAGCAAAACTGCTAATGGTTTATATCCTTCAGGAGTGAAGGATTGGTTTATCCCACTAGGCAAAGAATTATGACCAGGAAAGATGCTTGCTGAAGACAAAGAGGGTATGGATGGCAAAAAGAAGCTTACAAATACTATGTGAAAACATATGACCAGTAGCAGAAATTAAGACTGTAATAGTTAAGCATTTCTTTCTTTTATTTATTTATTTATTTAATGTTTTTTTAAATTTTTTATTTATTTTTTTAATTAGTTGGAGGCTAATTACTTCACAACATTTCAGTGGGTTTTGTCATACATTGATATGAATCAGCCATAGATTTACACGTATTCCCCATCCCGATCCCCCCCTCCCACCTCCCTCTCCACCCGATTCCTCTGGGTCTTCCCAGTGCACCAGGCCGGAGCACTTGTCTCATGCATCCCACCTGGGCTGGTGATCTGTTTCACCATAGATAATATACATGCTGTTCTTTTGAAACATCCCACCCTCACCTTCTCCCACAGAGTTCAAAAGTCTGTTCTGTATTTCTGTGTCTCTTTTTCTGTTTTGCATATAGGGTTATCGTTACCATCTTTCTAAATTCCATATATATGTGTTAGTATGCTGTAATATTCTTTATCTTTCTGGCTTACTTCACTCTGTATAATGGGCTCCAGTTTCATCCATCTCATTAGAACTGATTCAAATGAATTCTTTTTAATGGCTGAGTAATATTCCATGGTGTATATGTACCACAGCTTCCTTATCCATTCATCTGCTGATGGGCATCTAGGTTGCTTCCATGTCCTGGCTATTATAACAGTGCTGCGATGAACATTGGGGTGCACGTGTCTCTTTCAGATCTGGTTTCCTCAGTGTGTATGCCCAGAAGTGGGATGTTTGTATGGGAAAATACAAAAAACCTCAAATAGCCAAAGTAATCTTGAGAAAGAAGAATGGAACTGGAGGAATCAACCTGCCTGACTTCAGACTCTACTACAAAGCCACAGTCATCAAGACAGTATTGTACTGGCACAAAGACAGAAATATAGATCAATGGAACAGAATAGAAAGCCAGAGATAAATCCACGAAAACCTATGGACACCTTATCTTTGACAAAGGAGGCAAGGATATACAATGGAAAAAAGACAACCTCTTTAACAAGTGGTGCTGGGAAAACTGGTCAACCACTTGTAAAAGAATGAAACTAGAACACTTTCTAACACCATACACAAAAATAAGCATTTCTTTCTTACTTTTATATGAGTAATTTGTATTTTCATTCACCAGCTATATTTCTCCCCTCACCCCCTAACATATAAGGTGTATTAATAGCAGCTAAGCTTGTATCTCAGGATTTAAGTCAGAGAATATCAAAGAGCATCATGGATGCAGTGGACATGAACTTGGGCAAACTCCGGGAGATGATGAGGGGCAGGAAGGCCTGGCGTGCTGCAGTTCATGGGGTTGCAAAGAGTCAGACGTGGCTGGGGGACGAACAACGACAGCAATATCAAAGAGAGAGTGTGATTCAGCTAGAAGAGAAATGAACATTAACTGAAATTGAGTAAAGGGATTTGTATCTTTGTTTCAGGAGGAGGTTAGCATTATTTTATTTGTAGATCAAATACTTTTATCATGTTATAGAGAAAGATGTTTTTACTATTATCTTTATTTGGAAATTAAGTATGGTTAAAAGAGATATATATGGCTGTGAAGTTGTGAAGGGATGGAGTGTGGTAGCTTTGGTTTGTGTCAGTTTATCTAGACTGGAACATTTTCTCAGAGTTACACTGCCTGTATCACTGACCACAACAGAAACAGGCATGAGATTAGGAAGGTAGAACAGAGAATAGCCAGTTTCCACACACAGAAGGTTGGCGTAGAGCAAAGCACGTTGCAGCTTGTGTGTGCAGTTACTGATCTGTTGGCCCACCTTACTGGTGTTGAGGGGCAACAGTGGGCTTACAATTCTAACCAGAGCTCCTCTTTCAGATCCTGTGAACCGCAGTTCTCATCATGCACATGTTCATTAAGAAAGTTGCCAACTTAGTGTGCAGATCACTCACATTATCAAAATTGAAGAGGATGAGACAAACACACATTCATACTTGTTCTACTGGGTTCTAGTTTTTCCTCATAGATTTCAATTTTCTGCCACAGGTTTCTTCAAGGTTCATCTTGGCTCTCTTCCACATCATGTCTATATTTCCTTGCAGACTTCAGGCCCAATATCAGCACAGATGTAACGGTCTTATGGACTGCTAACCAGATCCCATAATTGAATAAGATCTAATCCTCAAAATAAATTCCTTATGTATATCACTTACCCCTGGAATGTAAGTGTTACCTGTTATCCCTAGGAAACAGCACCCTACTCCAGTATTCTTGCCTGGAAAATTTCATGGGCAGAGGAGTCTTGCAGGCTGTAGTCTGTGGGGCCGCAAACGATTGGACAGACCAAGTGACTGAGTGTCGAAGAATTGACACTGTGTCGAAGAATTGAACTGTGGTGTTAGAGAAGACTCTTGAGAGTCCCTTGGACTGCAAGGAGAGCCAACCAGTCAATCCTAAAGGGAAATCAACCCTGTATATTCATTAGAAGGACAGATGCTGAAGCTCCAATTCTTTGGCCACCTGATGCAAAGAATTGACTCATTGGAAAATACCCTCATGTTGGGAAAGATTGAAGGCAGAAGAAGGGGACGACAGAGGATGAGATGCTTGGATGGCATCACTCACTCGATGGACATAAGTTTGAGTAAGCTCTGGGAGTTGGTGCAGGACAGGGAAGCCTGGCGTGCTGCAGTCTATGGGGTCGCAAAGAGTTGGACACGACTGAGCAACTGAACTGAACTGAACTGAGTGACTAAGGACACACACATCACTTACAGAAGTTCTTTGACCTGATGGGACCTTGCTATTCCCTGGTAGGGTCTTCTTTGTGTTTATTTTGTTTGGAGTTTGTTCAGTTTCTCGGATATTCTTGAAATTATACCGTAAGTTATGGAAACTCCATTATTATTTTTCAGCTGCCTTTTCCCATGTTTCAGTTTTGATAATTTCCACTGCTCCATCTTCGTGTTTACTGCTAGCCTCCCCTGCAGTAGTTAGTCCAAGGTGAGGCCCATTCAGTGAGTTTCTAGTTGTTGGTATTGTATTTTGATCTCTAGTATTCCTTTTTTTTAATATAGTTTTCATTTCCTTATTATTTCATTTTTTCATTTTTAAGCCTTTTTTTCCCTTTAAATTCTTGAGTATCTTTATAATAGCACTTGTAAAGTCATGGTCTACTAATTTCATCATCTGTGTAATTTCTGGGTCTGTTTTTATTGAATAATTTCTCATAATTGTGGGCTATATTTTCCAATTTCTTTGAATATCTAGTTATTTTTTATTATGCACTGGACATTATAGATGCTTTACTGTTGGCTGGATTTTATTATTTTCCTTAATGGAATGAGTTTTGTTCCTATATGCCACTAATTTACTTGCAGTAGAAGTTGATTCTTTCAAGCCTTGTTGTTAAATAGGTCAAGAATAACATTCTTCTAGGGTTAGATTAGCTTTTTTGGAGTTTCTACATAACCTGCATTTTTCAGAAAGTGCTTTCTTCTTGGCAGGTAAGAACACAAAGATCTACCTGCTCTGTCTAGTTCTAGATCAATCCTCTGCCCTTTGGTATTTGTTCTTTTCTAGAAGTATACTTTGTCTCACTTCAGGGAGTTTCAACCTGCATATACACTGCTTACTATGCAGTCAAAGATTCCAGCGGCCCCTATGCATATTGCTGGAACTCCTTCTTTGCATAGCTCACATCTCTCAATAACTGCTGTACACATCCCAGCCACCACTGACTGTGAATTCTGACCTCTGTCTCCTTAGCTCAAGGAAACTGGGTGCTCTCAGGTGCCCTGGCCACAGTCTAGAAAGTGATGCCAGGCAGAAAACCAGTACAACCGCAGGGTTCATTTTTGAAAAAAAGAAATTTTGCTGTTCTTTCAGGAATCAGTCTTGTGCTGCCTTTTGTTCAACATCTAAAAGTGATTTCACATATTTTTTTCCAGTTTTTTAGTTGCTGATGACAGGAGGCCTACTGTGATACCAGTTCCTTCATCATGGCTACAAGCAAAATTTATTTGCTCTACTCTTTTTTAATCTTGACAACAAATAAATCTATTTACATGTATATGTTTTTAGAGACTTAACATTAAACCAAATGGCATAAACTTTGCAGCAAGCAGAATCACTTAAGATTCATCTCACACCTTCCTCCTCACCCCAAACTGCTGAGGATTTGGTAATCTTAAAAGCAGAATCATTTGAATGCTCAGATATTTGCATGCAAATTTTTATTTTGTTCCTTTTGTTCTGCTCAGTGGTTGTCAAATTTTACCGTGCATAAAAATGACTATACAAATCAATGATCCCCTACTTAATGGAATAGTTAAAGGTTGTTCTAGGATAGTTTTAACATAATGTATTCAATTTTAGCCCCAATGTAAAATGTGAGTTTGTTGTATGTCTTTTGTAGATGCTGGGCTGGACTACATTCTGATTTGTTTTTCCTGAGAAAACTATCAAGGACACCTCATGGATAGGAAATTCTGTGGATAGGAAATTTTGTGTGTGGAGTACTTATAGAGAAAAAAATCCACAAAGGGAAATCTAGAACTGAGATAGTAGATCTTAGAAAGAAAAATATAATCTATGCCTTAATTTCTCTTCCAATCTAGATTGAAGAGTATATATGTATATGAAGATGCTCTAGAAAAGCAGAGTTAAAAATATTCACCCACCCATGGAGGAAAATGAATGAAAATGTCTCATCTTATCACCATATGCCACTGTGAATGTATTTTTTGTTTTCCTGTTGCTGTTTCTCAATAATCTTTTTGATTATTTGAGCTTCCAAGCAGCTTTCAAAGAATTCTTTAGTTTTTTCCAAAGTTTAGCTTGAAATAGTGATAGACTTACAGAAAAAATCTGATAGTGCAAAGAATTCTAACTTTGACTCAGATTCCCCCAATTATATATTATCTTATTTGCTTTCTGTGTATATGGAGAATCCCAGGGACGGCGGAGGCTGGTGGGCTGCCGTCTATGGGGTCACATAGCGTCAGACACGACTGAAGTGACTTAGCAGCAGCAGCAGCATCATATATGTATATGTGTAATTTTTCTGAATTTTTGAGAATAAATTACAAACATAGTAACATTATCCTTAAATGCTTTCATGCCCAGTCACTCAGTCATGTCCAATTCTTCACGATCCCATGGACTGCAGCTCACCAGGCTCCTCTGTCCATGGAATTCTCTAGGCAAGCATCCTGGAATGGGTTGCCATTTCCTACTCCAAGAGATCTTCCCATCCCATGGATCCAACTCATGTCTCCTGTATCATAGGTGGATTTTTTACCACTAGTGCTACCTGGGAAACCCAAATGCTTTCATGCTGTTTTCTTAAAAATAAGCATACTCTTGTATATAACCACTGTACCTGATCTAGGATCCAATCCAGAGTCATAATTTCCTTTTGTCTTTAATCTTTAATCTATGTATTTAATCTTTTTTAATCTAGTACAGTTCCTTAATCTTTCTGACTCTTATGATCTTGGTCGTTTTGTAGAATGTACATCATTTATTTTCAAGGACATCCCCCAACTTGGCTTTGTCTGACATTTCCTCACTAGATTCAGGCTGTACATTTTTGGCAGGAATATCACAAAAATAACCTAGGTGCATCACATCAGGACGTTGCCATATGGTGACCAGCTCCACTTAATTTTTGAGGAAGAACATTTTTATCATGATTTACAAGGTCCCACATGATCTGGCCTCTGCTCAGCATTAGACTTCACTCACTGAGCTATCTCCTCTCACTCTATGATCCGGCACTGGACATACCTGTTACTTAAAGAAAAGTGTTGCTGGAAAAACGCCAGCTTCTACAATGGTTACTGTCTCTAGTGAGATCTAACATATGTTAAAGTTATGTTTTAATTTGGCACACAGCATGTTCAATGATGGCTACTCGCCTAGTATGAGAAATGGAGAAGAAACCTTTGGATACAAAGCAGATGATATCTCCTTCTGTTTTGTAATATATTCTGGCATTATTGCTATTTTTTTTTTCTGTTTGTTCTCTTTTGATGGGATGGGAGTGGGCTAAAGCCATAGGAGGAAAAATGTGGTATGTATGTGTAGTATGTACTATTTTACCTTTGTTTTGTAAGGAAAGTTGAACTGTTTTTGAAAACATGAATAAATGGTGGAAAATGCTAAAAAAAAAAAAAAAAAAGCTCCTTGAAAATACCATGTTCTCCCACTTGCCTGGTGGCACAGTGGGTAAGAATCTGCCTGCCAATGCAGGACACCTGGGTTCGATCCCTGATCCAGGAAGATCCTACATGCCACGGAGCAACTGAGCCCCTGAACCACGACTACTGAGCCCGAGCTCTAGAGCTTGGGAGCCGCAACTACTGCTAGAGCCGCTGCTCTGCAGCAAGGAAAAGCCACAATAAGTCCCGCATACGGCAAGAGTAGCCCCCTCCCAACTAGAGAAAGCCCACGCAAAGCAACGAAGATCCAGTGTAGCCAAAAGTAAATAAGTTTAAAAAACCCCCAAATATCGTGTTCTCTGAGGTCCTTTGTACTTATGACCTACCTGACCTACTTCTCCCTTACCCCTCCCAGCTCCCTATTTACCTAGCTGATTTCATCATCTGTCAACTCTTCATTCCCTGGAATAGTTTTCCTGTCTTTGTTCCCCTACCAGCTCTAACCCTAGCAAGTCCTTTGACAATTTGAAGTCCTTGTTTTATGTTTATCATCCCTGGTAGACACTAAATTTAAAAAGAGTGATATTGATATATTCTTAGCACCTAAAATCCTACTACTGTATTTGGCACATAGAACATTTTAAAATAAAATTTTGAGTAAATTTCCTTTAGGGTGTAATTCTTTGGGATGTTTGGGAAGAGGAAGTTCCGGTGTAAAAATTAAGGCTGCAGGCAGTGAATTAAAGCTGAATTTGTACCTACTTCTACCACTTCTTAGTTCAGTAACCTTGGACAAGTTCATCAATCTTCATGGATCTCTTTTTTTCTTATCTGGAAAAGTGAAAATAATGACTCTTATTTGGGATTAAATGAGTCAGTGTATGACAAATGGTCAGTATAAACGCAGATAACTTGAATAGCGCTCCATAAGCAATGGCTACTAATATACTTGTTATGAGTCTACTGTGCACACTTGGACCATAATGTGAAAAGTAGCGTAAAAACCTGAAGCCACAGTGGAGGAAGCGGCATCTAACAGGTAGAAACCTTAAAGCAAAAGCAACCTCAGGGAGGCGGAACAGTCCCACGTGCAGTCTTTCTGTTCCTGCTTCGGCATTCTCTTGCGAGAGTCAACTTTGAAGTGAAGGGTTTTTGTTTATTGCACTTAAAGGTAATATGATAAATGCCAACTCTGGGACAGTGATGATTAAACAAAAGACAAAAGGCTTGGTGTGATCAAGCCTACTCAATCCAGAGTGTGACATCATGCTGGAGGGCCCACTTCCCGAGTAATGTATGCCTAATCCATGGTAAGACTGTCTGGTTGGTATCTTTATTCTCTGTATCAGAAAGTGAGCGTATGTGACACAGAAAAGCATTACGCAGTGCTTTAAAGTATGGGCTCAGAAGTCAAAATGCCTTTGAGACCTTGGACATGTGTGACATCCAATGTGCCATTTTTTTTTTTAATCGCTAAAATCATTAGAAGAATAGTTTCTAGGTTGTGAAGATTAAATGAGCTAGTCTGTGTAAACTGCTCAGCCTTGACAGAGTAAGCATTCAAACATGCTAGCTATTATTTTTCTGCATGTGAGTACATGTGTTTGTGTGTATGCAGCTATAGTCAGTGTCTCTGGTCTTTAAGGGAGACACATCATGCAGTGATGTCCTTGTTTTTCAGCTTTATGTAAACATCCTGGTCTATTGGTTTAGCATCCATGTGTAGATTGATTTTCTCAAATATGCTCATTTGCAGATTTAACATTCTTCATCAGAGAAGCACTGTATTTTTTAATGCTTTGTTTTGGATACAGTAGAGGCATCTGATTGGAAATATGCCAAATTTTCTGTCATAAGCCTATAATCAGCAGCTGGTATTCTTGGCTAAATATTTGTGGTAATGTTAATGTGAAGTCTTTCAGTGTTTAATAAACAAATAAAAAGATATAAATAAATTTAACTTATGGAAGTGAAGTTTTCTAAATAATTTCTTAAACTATTTCAAGATTATTGTCTGCAATACACATTAGTTCTTTAGTCAATACATTATATGCTTAGGTTTGTAGAATGTAGCTTTATTTCATTCTTTTTCCCTGGAAAGAAAATATTTGGATATGCTTATTCCGAATGGTCTGGGAAAATATTTGTCTTCAAATCCTCCAAGATCAGAACTTTTACATCCAGTAATTGTAGTCTCAGCCAGTTTTATTTGTGTTTTCCCAGAAAAAGGTAATGTTATTTTTAATGGGTTTAGTAGAACCATTTTTGCATATACTATCTTTTTTTAAAAAATGTTTTTAAAAGAACTATATACTTTTTACAATTCCAAGAACTCAACTGCTGTGAAATTCTGTGCTATCGAGGAGAAAAAAACAAAGCATGTAGAGAGATTTTCATACACTTGCTCATTTATATTAATTTAAAGAGAAATATTCCATATGGTTCTGAAACCTTAAAATGCAGTTAAATCACCAGACACAGAAAAACTCTCTTTGTCTTCCTAATGTACTCTTGTTTCTGGTTGAATCAAGACTAGAAATCAAATTTTCTAAAGCAAATTTCTCTTGTCTTTGTGCTTGCAGAAATTTATAACTCCTAATTCTATTCTGCATTCTCAACAAATGCTTAGAGTACCTGGGATAATTTTAGGATTCACTATTCTTATTACATCCAAAATATGAGGATATATTAATGAGAATATTTAGTGGAGTTTCACAGTCTGAGTCATTATGCAATAAAATTTTATTGCCTTAAAATGCAAATTCAAAAATTCAGGTTATACAGAATTTTCCATTAGTGAATAATTGAGCATTAGCTAGCAGGGTGATAGGTATTCTTCAAAATACATTATTTTGAAGAAATAAATGAATAGATAGAAATTTGCTAATATTTATTATGATACTATTTTCTATAATCCGATAGAGATAAGCATAGCAAACCAAAATCCAACTTTGGGGCTATAAATCTGATACTGAAATAATAAAGTACTGATTTAAAAATGTTATTTAAATAACTCTCCATATATGTTTTTTGTGTGCGTTTTGAAAAAAATTATCATAAGTTAGATTAAATTCTAGTCTTTTTGGATAGAAGTATTTGGTACATGTTTTTTAACCAGAAATAGAAACCAGTATTATGACATATAACCTAATGAGCAAGGTAAAATATTCACAATCGAGAAATATGCTAACCATAAATTTAATTTCTCTGTGATGGCACTGCACTGTGGGGAAATCATTATTTTTTAGTAAAATAGATAATACTCCTTGAATACGTTGGCTTCAGAACACACAGAGTTTCTCTCAAAATTGGCATTTCTCATTAGTAGAGAACATTTATCTCAACCTGTGGAATTGGCTTAATAATGTGAAAAAGCTCTGCTTTTTATCAGCTTCAAAATGGGTGTGGTAATAAAATGAAGCTTCTTATTTCAGTAATTATAGTTGATATAGGTCAATTTTTTTAAAGATATGATGATTCCCCCAAAATGGGGTTAAATTTATCTGCTTAATTTTTAAAACGAAGAGCATTATGAAATATAGTCATTATTTTCAACTCTTTTCCCATGATATTGTATAAAGAACATATACTGTCATGCCTAGCATTTGATTGATATTTTACATTTTCAAAGGGCTTTAAAATATATAATTACATTTGATTCTTAACACATACTTTGGAGTAAACTAGCATAGATACTGTTAGCCAGATTTTATAGATAATATATTATTTTAGATGTACATGTTATTTTCTTCCCTAGCAGACGTATCTGTGTATGCATGAACAATATACATGTAAATGACAATATTTGTTCTACTGTAGAAATTACCAGTGGAGAAAGAAATGGCAACCCACTCCAGTATTCTTGCCTGGAGAACCCTGTGGACAGAGGAGCCTGGTGGGCTGCCATCTATGGGGTCGCACAGAGTCAGACATGACTGAAGCGACTTAGCAGCAGCAGCAATTACCAAAATTATATGAAAGCTCCAAATTCCATTAACATTAGAAAAATGATTTTATCACCTAACACTTAGGTTAAAAATTCATTCTATAAACATTTATTATTGAGAGGTCAAAAGCACTTTTGCTTATATCTAGTGGAAATTTAAAAAAAAGATCTACCAAAATTCTAACATTTACAGAAGTAAGGAAATCTTCTGGAATCTTTAGGAAGAATTCATGTATGAAAACACGATCGTAATCCATTCACTTAGCCAACAAATATGTTTGAACACAAACTGCATGCTGTCAGTATTCTAGGTACCGAGTCCATAGTAGGGAACAAAAACAGACAAAACTCCTGGTAATCATGGAGCTTGCATTGTTTCCTGGTCAAAACTGGCAAAAGTGATTTTCTGGGAAGTGTGTCCATAGGAAGGATCAATTTAAGTCTTAGTTAGGATCACATTCCTACTTTCTCTAACTGGCAGGTCCCCTAGCAGCCCTAGGAAGCAAATATTTAGGAAGAAAGAAACCAAATTTTACCCCATCTATGTAAACATGCAGACTGATTCCTAAATGTGTAACAGAAATGGCACTATTTCAGGAATGTTACACCAAAACATAAATTTACACACTAACAACTGATAAACAATATTGAAGAAATGTTTGTTCTTTCTATACTTAGAGAATGGAGCCTGCAAATACCATCCCTTATCCAGAAATACTAGAGTGTTAGAAATCTAATCTAAATCCCATTTCCAGGTGGAAGATCAGGTTAAATCTTGTCTCAGTAAAAGAGATAATGACTATGGACAGTTTGCAACAATCTCAACTAGACACAGAAATGGAAAAACAAAAAATCAACATCTTTCCAACTGACTCTATCATTTGGCTGATTATTTGGGGATATCTTTAAGGTCCTTTCCCAGGAGACTTCCTATACAAATAAAAACTTCAATTTAAAACACTGAATAAAAACACACTGAAGATACAGCTGGTTTGCTTAGAAAGCATTTCTAATGATAAAGAACAAAAGTGAAAAAAGAGACTATTTCCAATGATATTTATTGTTTGACCTTCTTTATGGGCTTTGATCTCTGGTATTTGTATTTGCAAATGTTCTTCGTCCCTCCTCTTTTCTCACCTTGAACTATTGTCATCTTACAATTAAGAACTGAAAAGCTACAGGACATAGGGAGGTGATGCAGTCATGTTAGCTTGGGCCATCCAAACTTTTTGAGAAAGATAAGAAGCCAGCTTCATTCTCAAGATGTTCAGAGTCACAGAAACTTCTTTGCAACCTATGGTAATATTTAAGGACTCATAAAACTGGGGAAGTGAGCCTAACTAAATCTCTAATTCTATTTGTGAAGGCATAAAACAGCTAGTTCTCATGTATCACATAAAAGCTAAAACACTTTTCTGGCTTCAAGCTAAATAACCTTGTTCTCTTTAAAGTTTCTTACTGTGAAATATTTCAGAAATGCCAAAAGGTATAAAATGCTTACTGTAATAAACATCCCCAAATCTACCACCTGGTATAAAAATGTTAAACATTATCTATATAATTGAGTATTTGTCTTTCTCTCAGTACAATTCTCTTTTCTCTCCCCCAGCCACTAAAATAGTATCAGACCAAGTGTATCTGTTTCCTGGGTGGTGCTAGTGGTAAAGAACCTGCCCGCCAATGCAGGAGACATAAGAGATGTGGGTTGGATCCCTGGATTTGGAAGATCCCCTAGAGGAGGGCATGGCAGCCACTCCAGTATTCCTGCCTGGAGAATCCCATGGACAGAGATGCCTGGTGGGCTACAGTTCATAGGGTCCCAAAGATTTGAACATGACTGAAGCAACTTAGCACACACGCATCAAGTGTATCTCTGTGCAACTTTGTTTTTTGCAATGTAATGTTTTGGAGATATTGTTATTGAACCAAATTGCTCTCCAAATTGGTAGAACCAACTTATATAACTACATCCTTCATTGTGTATTTTTTTTTAAAATGTACAGGTATTTAATACTATTTATATCAAACAGGTACTATTTATATCAAACAGGAAAGGATAGAGAATCAGAACTGAAAAATAATGAATCCTTTTTCCCCTTTTTTCTTTCCCTACTTGATCTAATTTATTGGGGGTGGGGAATGGAAGAAAGATGACTAGAAAGTGATATCATTTCTGCTGGATACTAAATTTTCTGTCAAATTGGTGCTTACATTCTTTACGTTTTGTTCTCAATATTGAAACAAAACAAAATCAAACAATGATAATGACCAAGAATCTCATAACTGAAAGTGACATGGACATGACTTCTGGTTTATTATTATATATTTAGACTACATATTTTAGGATCGTAGAATAATGATATTTGAATTCACTGTACCTGACTAGTTGAGTTGCCACATATTAGTGATGTGAAGACAAAGGAACAAAGAGGCTACAATCAGCACTTTGATGTCTGTTTGGGACAAGCACTTGAGCCATTGAAAAAGACAAATGACAAACGCTTATTCCCGATTCTACATTAAACAGTACTATCTATAATTTATGATGTATATCTCACTTAATTCTATTATTCGACGGTTTTTAAACTTATTTGTTACCATCTGAATCAGGCTTCCCTGGTGGCTCAGATGGTAAAGATAAAGAATCTGCCAAGAGACCTGGGTTTGATCCCTGGGTTGGGAAATCCCCTGGAGAAGGGCATGGCAACCCACTCCAGTATTCTTGCCTGGAGAATCCCATGGACAGAGGAGCCTGGTGGGCTACAGTCCATGGGGTCACAAAAAGAGTTGGACAAGACTTAGCGACTAAAAAGCAACAAAATATATAAAATACATTACGTATAATACATAATGTATATTATATACATAATCTTTGAGTGCGATATATTCATTGGTGTGATGTTCAAATGCATGGTTAAGGTGATAGGCAGGTACCTTTTCCTTGTTGAGTCTTAATATTCACGGGGTTGCAAAGAGTTGAACCCGACTGAGCCACTCACACACACACACACACACATACACACACACACACACACACACCCCATCTGAATCACTGTAGATTCAAAATATAGGGAAGTATCTTTTCTCATTTTACAACACATTGTTCATTATGTGTTCAGTGAATGAGATCTGTCTTTATATTCTCACATTTCTCACATGCAAAAACATCACTACCCCTGAGTTATCTTTAAAGAGGATTTTTTGACCTAATATTTCTGGTAATGATGGAGAACTTTTATAAGAAATCGTTCATCTACACTTGGAAACTTTCGTTCCTAATATGAAAGTGAAAGTGATAGATGCTCAGTCCTGTCTGACTCTTTGCAACGCCATGGACTGTAGCCTACCAGGCTCCTCTGTCCATGGGGTTCTCCAAACAAGAATACTGGAGTGGGCTGCCATTCCCTTCTTCAGTTCCTAGTACAGGAACAGAATGAAATCAAAGTAGCTTTGGGGAAACTTGCACATTTGGAAGCATTTAGCTATTTAAGATAATCTTAAACTTGGAGGCTGACATATTTCTAATTTTTGGCTTCTCTGGCTCTTCAGGATCCATAAAAAATGGCCCTGTCCCATCACTAGCCATGGGAAGCATTATGTTCTAGTGTTTATATTGCATCTGGGTTGCTTCTGAACTACTGATCAAAACCTTGACTTGGTGGTTTTCATATAATTTTCACAGAAACATTAAGAACAGATGTATGGGCCAATCAAAAGGCAGAAAATATGTAAATATGACAATTAAATCAGCATAAATAAAAGAGTAGTCTACATTTTTCCTGATTACCGCAAAGAAATATAAGATCATTATTTACTCATTGGTATAGAAATATGTTCTAAAATAAAAACAAAAGTGACATGCCTATACTTTTTACAATCTTACATAATTCAATGGTATTAATGGAAATTACTATAACTAAACTATATGCTTTTTCTAAAATATAATCAGTATCAATTTATTTAACATCTACTTCAATATAAAAATGATTTCAATACACGGATCACATGTCAAATGGTAAAAATTATTGTATATCTGTATAAAGTATATGAATATAATTTAAGTAATTTAATAAATTCTCTAAGTAAATTTTCATCAAATGTGCAAGTTAGAAAATATTTTGAAATGCGCAGTAAGGAGCAGTTACTTTTGATATTAGTTTTCTCCTACTCTACATCACAATTTCAGGTCGTGAGAGGATTTTAAAAGTAAAAATGTCCTTCAAGATTAAATTCAGCTACTTATTTCAGAGATCAGACAGACAGCTGCATAGTTAATTGAGAAACAAATAATCTCATTTTAGTTAACTGACCTCTGGTTCTTTGGTACCTATTATTTAGTACCTGTGAAAGGGTACAAAATAAAATTCTAAATATTTTCTTCTTTGATCACAAGTCAAAGCTTAATCACTTCTCGGCCTTTTCGCTAAGATCAAGTGTAGTACAAGTCAAAGCTTGCTTGTCTGGCAGTGAAGGGAGAAATTTCAATGATCCATTAAACTTTATAGTTGTCAAGCATGAATTCAATTACTTCTTTACTTTCTATGTTTCCTGTTGATACAGACAATAGGAATGAAGTGGAATGAAAGGCTCATAAAAAGTAATCAAAACCAGGGGGCAGAAATAAGCAGTACTTGCAGACAAACAGGTTTCTTGGTATTTTTTTCATTGCCAACAATGACCAACTTTAATTTTAGGTCATGTGCAAGTCAAATGATCTGTGTGTGTTTTTAAAAAATTTACTTTCAAACCAAATGTGGGAAGCCTCTTTATATCTGACTGATTCCTGACATCTGCCTTATTTCAAACTCAGCTGCTGAAGAATTGTAATACTTATTATATACTATCATGCTGATCAGACTTTCTTGAGTAGCAAAATTTCAGTTAATCTCCTTTTCATCCTTCTTACATCCCTTAACTACAACTTCTTCATTCCACCCATATATGTAATTCTCACTATATGAGACATTTGAGGAAATTTGTGACTTATTTATAACTAATATGAAGGTTTGAAAGATATTTATTAATTGGTAATTTGGTGAAGGAGTACTGGGGCAAGAGGAAACTGAAGGGACGACTTCAGATATACATGGGATTCTTCATGTTTGGCAGTTTCTGATTCAAATAATAAGTGGGCAATATTAATATAGAATAATAGCTTACATATACCTTAATTATTGAATTTATTCTACTATGCATTATGACAACTAAAATCAACTCTATTGAGGTATAATTTACATCAATAAACTATGACGTAAAAAATTCACACTGTACTCATTTTATCTGTATAGTGTGAATTATGACAAATGTAAGCATCTGTGCAACTACTCAAATCAAATTATACTTGACGAGGTATAATTTACATCAATAAACTATGACGTAAAAAACTCACACTGTACTCATTTTATCTGTATAGTGTGAATTATGACAAATGTAAGCATCTGTGCAACTACTCAAATCAAGTTGTAGGGCACGTCCATCACATCATCAGGTTCTCCCCTGTCCCTTTCACGTCAGTTCCATACATTTCCCTTCTCAGCCCCAGGCCACTACTGATACGTTTTCTGTCACTACAGATTAATTTTGCCTGCTATAGAATTATATTTAAGTGGAATTCTGGAAGACAGACTTTTAAGGCTGGCTTCTTGAGCGCACTGTAATATCCTCACAATTCATCCATGTTGTTGCATGTATCAAGAGTTTTTTGTTTTACTGCAATTATTGAATTAATATACCAAAAATGTTTATTCATTCCCCTATGCATAGACACCAGAATTGTTCCCAGTTTGGCTACTGTGAATAAATCTGTTATGAATATTGTTGAATATATCTTTTAATGGATATATATTTGGGGTAAATACTTAGAAATGGTCAAAAAGTAAGTATATATTTGACTTTATAAGAAACTGTAAAAAGTTCTCCAAAGTGGTTGTAAAAATTTATATTTCCATCAGCAATGAATGAGAGTTCCAATAGCTCCATATGTTTTCAATAGTTGTTCTGGGATTTTTTTTTAAATGTAAATCATTCTTGTAGGTATGTAATGGTATGTTATTGTGGCATTAATCTGCACTCTCCTGATTACAAAGGATACAGAGTATTTTGTAGTCTCCCTTTTGGCCATTGGTCTCATTTGCTTTTTGTTTTTGCCTTCCTCCTTTCCTATTTTCAATTGATTTTTAGTATTCTACTTTATTTTCTATTAGGTTATTAGGTATATACCTCACAGCTTTATTTTTAGGCAATCTCTCTACTCAAGAGATTACAATTTTTAACCTTCACCTTTTCACAATTGACAACCAAATATTATACCAATATTTGAGACAATATGATTAAAAAATACTATATTCATTTCTCTACTCTTGCTCTTTGCAGTATTATTTTCATACATTTAAATCTACAATATAGTATTATTATATCTTAGGTACCAATCTTAAAGAAACCATAGAAAGAAAAAATTATTATTTACCCACATATTTGTGGGTAAAGAAAAATCTTCTTTCTGTAAATTCAAATCTCCATTTGGTATCATTTTCTTCAGGTTGAAGAAAAGTGACAAATTCTCTCTGCTTTTGTTTGTGCTAAAATGCCTTTTGTTATCTTAATAAGGACATGTTCACTGGATATAGACTTCTAGGCTGGCAGTTTTCTTTTTTCTTTTATTGCATTAAAGTTGTCATCCCATAGCCTTCTAGCTTATAATTCAGTTCAATGATCATTCTTATTTTTGTTCTCCTGTATGTAATATGTTTTTCTTCCTTTGTTTCAAAAGATAGTTTCTATATTACTGGTTTTCAAAAAATGATGAAATATGCCTTGTATGTAGCCCATTCAGAGAATTCTTCATTTCAGCTTTTTCCAGTTAGATTCAGTTCAGTCGCTCAGTCATGTCAGACTATTTGCGACCCCATGAACCGCAGCACGCCAGGCCTCCCTGTCCATCACCAACCCCCAGAGTCCACCCCAACCCATGTCCATCGAGTTGATGATGCCATCCAACCATCTCATCCTCTGTTGTCCCCTTCTCCTCCTGCCCTCAATCTTTCCCAGAATCAGGGTCTTTTCCAGTGAGGTGGCATCAGGTGGCCAAAGTATCGGAGTTTCAGCTTCAACATCAGTCCTTCCAATGAACACCCAGGACTGATCTCCTTTAGGATGGACTGGTTGGATCTCCTTGCAGTCCAAGGGACTCTCAAGAGTCTTCTCCAACAACACAGTTCAAAAGCATCAATTCTTCAATGCTCAGCTTTCTTTATAGTCCAACTCTCACATTCATACATGACAACTGGAAAAACCACAGCCTTGACTAGATGGACCTTTGTTGGCAAAGTAATGTCTCTGCTTTTTAATATTCTGTCTAGATTGGTCATAACATTCCTTCCAAGGAGTAAGTGTCTTTTAATTTCATGGCTACAGTCACCATCTGCAGTGATTTTGGAGCCCAGAAAAATAAAGTCTACCACTGTTTCCACTGTTTCCCCATCTATCTCCCATGAAGTGATGAGACCGGATGCCATGATCTTAGTTTTCTGAATTTAGCTTTAAATTTAGCTTTAAACCAACTTTTTCACTCTCCTCTTTCACTTTCATCAAGAGGCTCTTTAGTTCTTTTTTTTTTTTTTTTTTTTTTTTTTTTTTTTTTTTTTTTTTTTTTTAGTTGGAGGCTAATTACTTCACAACATTTCAGTGGGTTTTGTCATACATTGATATGAATCAGCCATAGATTTACACTTATTCCCCATCCCGATCCCCCCTCCCACCTCCCTTTATCACCTCCTCTGGGTCTTCCCAGTGCACCAGGCCCGAGCACTTGTCTCATGCATCCCACCTGGGCTGGTGATCTTGTTTCACCATAGATAGTATACATGCTGTTCTTTGAAAACATCCCACCTTCGCCTTCTCCCACAGAGTCCAAAAGTCTGTTCTGTACTTCTGTGTCTCTTTTTCTGTTTTGCATATAGGGTTATCATTACCATCTTCCTAAATTCCATATATATGTGTTAGTATGCTGTAATGTTCTTTATCTTTCTGGCTTACTTCACTCTGTATAAGGGGCTCCAGTTTCATCCATCTCATTAGGGCTGATTCAAATGAATTCTTTTTAATGGCTGAGTAATATTCCATGGTGTATATGTACCACAGCTTCCTTATCCATTCATCTGCTGATGGGCATCTAGGTTGCTTCCATGTCCTGGCTATTATAAACAGTGCTGCGATGAACATTGGGGTGCACGTGTCTCTTTCAGATCTGGTTTCCTCAGTGTGTATGCCCAAAAGTGGTATTGCTGGGTCATATGGCAGTTCTATTTCCAGTTTTTTAAGGAATCTCCACACTGTTTTCCATAGCGGCTGTACTAGTTTGCATTCCCACCAACAGTGTAAGAGGGTTCCCTTTTCTCCACACCCTCTCCAGCATTTATTGCTTGTAGACTTTTGGATAGCAGCCATCCTGACTGGTGTGTAATGGTACCTCATTGTGGTTTTGATTTGCATTTCTCTGATAATGAGTGATGTTGAGCATCTTTTCATGTGTTTGTTAGCATCTGTATGTCTTCTTTGGAGAAATGTCTGTTTAGTTCTTTGGCCCACTTTTTTATTGTGTGTTTTTTTTTTCTGGAATTGAGGCTGCAGGAGTTGCGTTGTATATTTTGAGATTATCCTTAGTTCTGTTTCTTCATTTGCTATTATTTTCTCCAATCTGACGGCGTCTTTTCACGCTTACTTATAGTTTCCTTTGTAGTGCAAAAGCTTTTAAGTTCATTAGATCCATTTGTTTAGTTTTGCTTTTATTTCCAATATTCTGGGAGGTGGGTCATAGAGGATCTTGCTGTGATTTATGTCGGAGAGTGTTTTGCCTATGTTCTCCTCTAGGAGTTTTATAGTTTCTGGTCTTACATTTAGATCTTTAATCCATTTTGAGTTTATTTTTGTGTATGGTGTTAGAAAGTGTTCTAGTTTCATTCTTTTACAAGTGGTTGACCAGTTTTCCCAGCACCACTTGTTAAAGAGGTTGTCTTTTTTCCATTGTATATCCTTGCCTCCTTTGTCAAAGATAAGGTGTCCATAGGTTCGTGGATTTATCTCTGGGCTTTCTATTCTGTTCCATTGATCTATATTTCTGTCTTTGTGCCAGTACCATACTGTCTTGATGACTGTGGCTTTGTAGTAGAGTCTGAAGTCAGGCAGGTTGATTCCTCCAGTTCCATTCTTCTTTCTCAAGATACTTTGGCTATTCGAGGTTTTTTGTATTTCCATACAAATTGTGAAATTCTTTGTCTAGTTCTGTTGAAAAAATACCGTTGGTAGCTTGATAGGGATTGCATTGAATCTATAGATTGCTTTGGGTAGAATAGCCATTTTGACAATATTGATTCTTCCAATCCATGAACACGGTATGTTCTCCATCTGTTTGTGTCCTCTTTGATTTCTTTCATCAGTGTTTTATAGTTTTCTATGTATAGGTCTTTTGTTTCTTTAGGTAGATATACTCCTAAGTATTTTATTCTTTTTGTTGCAATGGTGAATGGTATTGTTTCCTTAATTTCTCTTTCTGTTTTTTTCATTGTTAGTATATAGGAATGCAAGGGATTTCTGTGTGTTAATTTTATATCCTGCAACTTTTACTATATTCATTATTAGATCTAAGTAATTTTCTGGTAGAGTCTTTAGGGTTTTCTATGTAGAGGATCATGTCATCTGCAAACAGTGAGAGTTTCACTTCTTCTTTTCCTATCTGGATTCCTTTTACTTCTTTTTCTGCTCTGATTGCTGTGGCCAAAACTTCCAACACTATGTTGAACAGTAGTGGTGACAGTGGGCACCCTTGTCTTGTTCCTGATTTCAGGGGGAATGCTTTCAATTTTTCACCATTGAGGGTGATGCTTGCTGTGGGTTTGTCATATATGGCTTTTATAATGTTGAGGTATGTTCCTTCTATTCCTGCTTTTTGGAGAGTTTTAATCATAAATGAGTGTTGAATTTTGTCAAAGGCTTTCTCTGCATCTATTGAGATAATCATATGGTTTTTATCTTTCAATTTGTTAATGTGGTGTATTACATTGATTGATTTGTGGATAATAAAGAATCCTTGCATTCCTGGGATAAAGCCCACTTGGTCATGGTGTATGATTTTTTTAATATGTTGTTGGATTCTGTTTGCTAGAATTTTGTTAAGGATTTTTGCATCTATGTTCATCAGTGATATTGGCCTGTAGTTTTCTTTTTTTGTGGCATCTTTGTCTGGTTTTGGAATTAGGGTGATGGTGGCCTCATAGAATGAGTTTGGAAGCTTACCTTCATCTGCAATTTTCTGGAAGAGTTTGAGTAAGATAGGTGTTAGCTCTTCTCTAAATTTTTGGTAGAATTCAACTGTGGAACCATCTGGTCCTGGGCTTTTGTTTGCTGGAAGATTTTTGATTACAGTTTCGATTTCCTTGCCTGTGATGGGTCTGTTAAGATCTTCTATTTCTTCCTGGTTCAGTTTTGGAAAGTTATACTTTTCTAAGAATTTGTCCATTTCATCCAAGTTGTCCATTTTATTGGCATAGAGCTGCTGGTAGTAGTCTCTTATGATCCTTTGTATTTCAGTGTTGTCTGTTGTGATCTCTCCATTTTCATTTCTAATTTTGTTAATTTGGTTCTTCTCTCTTTGTTTCTTAATGAGTCTTGCTAATGGTTTGTCAATTTTGTTTATTTTTTCAAAAAACCAGCTTTTAGCTTTGTTGATTTTTGCTATGGTGTCTTTAGTTTCTATTGCATTTATTTCTGCCTTAATTTTTAAGATTTCTTTCCTTCTGCTAACCCTGGGGTTCTTCATTTCTTCCTTCTCTGATTGCTTTAGGTGTAGAGTTAGGTTATTTATTTGGCTTTTTTCTTGTTTCTTGATGTAAGCCTGTAATGCTATGAACCTTCCCCTTAGCACTGCTTTTACAGTGTCCCATAGGTTTTGGGTTGTTGTGTTTTCATTTTCATTCATTTCTATACATATTTTGATTTCTTTTTTGATTTCTTCTATGATTTGTTGGTTATTCAGAAGCGTGTTATTTAGCCTCCATATGTTTGAATTTTTAACAATTTTTTCCTGTAATTGAGATCTAATCTTACTGCACTGTGGTCAGAAAAGATGACTGGAATGATTTCAATTTTTTTGAATTTTCCAAGACCAGATTTATGGCCCAGGATGTGATCTATTCTGGAGAAGGTTCCGTGAAAAAAAAAAAAAAAGGTGAAGTTGATTGTTTTGGGGTGAAATGTCCTATAGATATCAATTAGGTCTAGCTGGTCCATTGTGTCATTTAAAGTTTGTGTTTCCTTGTTAATTTTCTGTGTAGTTGATCTATCCATAGTTGTGAGTGGGGTATTAAAGTCTCCCACTATTATTGTGTTACTATTAATTTCCTCTTTCATACTTGTTAGTGTTTGAAGAGGCTCTTTAGTTCTTCTTCACTTTTTGCCATAAGAGTGGTGTCATCTGCATATCTGAGGTTATTGATATTTCTCCCGGCAATCTTGATTCCAGCTTGTGCCACTTCCAGCCCAGCGTTTCTCATGATGTACTCTGCATACAAGTTAAATAAGCAGGGTGACCATATACAGCCTTGATGTACTCCTTTTCCTGCTTGGAACCAGCCTGCTGTTCCATGTCCAATTCTAACTGTTGCTTCCTAACCTGCATACAGGTTTCTCAAGAGGCAGGTCAGGTGATTTGGTATTCCCATCTCTTTCAGGATGTTCCACAGTTTATTGTGATCCACACAGTCAAAGGCTTTGGCATAGTCAATCAAGCAGAAATAGATGTTATTCTGGAACTCTCTTGCTTTTTTGATGATCTATCAGATGTTGGCAACTTGATCTCTGGTTTCTCTGCCTTTTCTAAAACCAGCTTGAACATCTGGAAGTTTACGGTTCATGTATTGCTGAAGCCTGGCTTGGAGAATTTTAAGCATTACTTTACTAGCGTGTGTGATGAGTGCAATTGTGCGGTAGTTTGAGCATTCTTTGGCATTGCCTTTCTTTGGGATTGGAATGAAAACTGACTTTTCCAGTCCTGTGGCCACTGCTGAGTTTTCCAAATTTGTTGGCATATTGACAGCACTTTCACAGCATCATCTTTCAGGATTTGAAATAGTTCAACTGGAATTCCATCACCTCCACTAGCTTTGTTCGTAGTGATGCTTCCTAAGGCCTATTTGACTTCACATTCCAGGATGTCTGGCTCTAGGTGAGTGATCACACCATCGTGATTATCTGGGTCATGAAGATCTTTTTTGTACATTAAGATCTGGGTCATGAAGATCTTTTTTGTACTTTCAACACTAATGCTTATAAAAGATTTATTTATTTATTTATTTTTAATTGAAGGATAATTGCTTTACAATATTGCATTAGTTTCTGCCATACATCAGTATGAATTAGCCGTAGGTATACATATGTCCCCTGCCTCTTGAACCTCTTTCCCACCTCCTACCTTTTCCCACCCCTCGAGGTTGTTACAGAGCCCATCTGGGTTTCCTCAGTCACACAGCAAACGTCCACTGGCTATCTCTTTTACATATGGTAGTGTATATGCTTCCATGCTACTCTCTCCATTCATCCCCTGCATAGTCATTTTTTTCCAACTTGGCCAAAACGTCCACCACTCCATAGAAAAATCTTAAATAGCATGCTTATGGTTAGCATTAAGTTTTTGTTTGTATATGTTTGTACTACAAGTTGGAATTCCTACCTTTTGGAGTCAGAAAACCTGTCTGTGGCTTTTGGCTCCAACCTTTACTATTCATTGACCATGAACAATTTAACTTAAGCTTTGGTATCCAAAATAAGTGTAAAAAACCCCATTCCAGTATACTGATTCGACAGAATGATATGTGTGAAACTATTCTGTGCAAGGGCTTGCTCAGTGGGTAAAGAATCCGCCCACAATGCAGGAGACACAGGAGATCAGGTTCAGTCTCAGGGTTGGGAAGATCCCCTGGAGGAGGGCATGGCAACCCACTCCAGTATTCTTGCCTGGAGAATCCCATGAGCAGAGGAGCCTGTGAGGCTACAGTCCATGGGGTCACAAGAGTTGGACAAGACTTAGCAACTAAACAACAATAAAACAGATAAAATACATTATATATAATACATAATGTATGTTATATACATAATCTTTGAGTGTGATATATTCATTGGTGTGATATTCAAATGCATGGTTAAGATGATAGGCAGGTACCTTTTCCTTGTCGAGTTTTAATATTCCAGGGCAACAAAAATAAGGATATGTCTGAAAAATAAAGACATGTTTCTTTTCATCTTGAGTTTCCAGAAAATTCAAAGACAAATCAGAAAAACCTGCAGAAGGCAGGTAAGAAATGTGTAGCATTATTTGACACAAAATTAGGGCTATTTTGGGATTAGCTGGCTTATCACTATATATTCCCAGGTCCTATAAATCTATGTGTGGGAAGTTACACACTTTCATGCTTTCAAAAAAAGGTTAATGTTATAAAAGTGTTTCCTTTTCACAATCAGTTGCCATCAAGGTGACGCAGACTGTCCTTCCTTGAGGGAGAAACATTCTCAGTCAGAATCCTTCTAAGTATCCTGCGTTTACTGTTATTAGTGGCAAGATTTCCCTTGACACAGTTGAACTGAGTTTAGGCTTCTGAGTCCACAGAACCCTTGACACATGAATCAAAGAAAAACTGAGTGGAAAAGATCCTGAGACATAACAAGTCTGCTCACAGTTAAGTTAAACATCCCAGGTAGGAAGTTAGTTCCATTTAAAGATAGAAATGTAGAATATGTTACACAGAGAGTCAGGCCAAATTCAAGGTCTTAAAAAATATCATGTAGAGTATAAAATTGCTTTGTGTCTTGTAAATGTAGAATGACCCTGGGTTGTATAATAAAATGAAGTATAGCATTTCTCTTTTTACTTGAACTCATACGATAATTCCTATCTACAATGCTGAATTTCTACCTACACTCCAAATTACTTTATACATTAGTCGCACATAAAGATGATTCTTCTGTTAAAGATTGAGGTAATTATTTCTATTTGTCTCTTCCCACAGTTTTCTTTCTCTTGTCATCTGCGATGCAATCTCAAAACCTAAAGTTTTTTTTTCTTTTTCTTTAAAACACTATGCTGGGCAAACCAGTGTGATTCTAGTCCCCATCTGTATGTTTGCATCTATCTGTGGATTGATTGGCTGAATACAGAGAATGTTTGCCACATAGAACTGTGGCTCTGTGATCCTCCATTCTCTGTGCTTGCGCCTGCCAGTGATGTTACATAATAGAACATGTCACTGCAGCACCGATGGACACATGTCCCAGAAATTCCCTACTGGGCACTCTGCCTTAAGACTTGGTGCTAAGATCTGCATGTAGGTGATGACAGAACCCACAGCACTGGTCAAGATTTCTTCCAATCTTCAAGGTCGCTGGCTTCTCGAGGGCCAAATTTATGTGTATGACAATACAAGGTTAAATATTTCTCTGCTTAAAAGTAACATTTAAGGAACTATTTCTACTTTGACCTGTCAAACAACATCCTGTATTTCCTCTGAAGTCCTGATCTTTCCATTGGTAGATTGAGTGAAACACTTCTGAAAATGCTGATTGGCAGCGTATACTTTTTCCTCATGCTTTCACATTGTCCATCAGAGTAGCTGAAATATTTCTTTAATTACCTTTTCTGGTATTCTCCACTCACATTCCCTGTAATATTTTAATATGGATGAGCAATGAATTGTGAATACTGCGTATACCTGAGGTGCATGTAAACTTGGAATCACAGAAAGCTTACTGAGTTTGAAACTATCCTCCTCAAATAACTGGCCTTTGCTTGGATCTCATCTAGCCAAGTGGCACTTCTGTAGATATCCGCCTTCTTTCTTTCAGTCCTCTCCTGCAGGCGCTCCTTTCACATGGCTCACCAACTCCAAGCCTTTGCAAATGTAATGAACATTTGAGCATTCTTCCCTGGCTTCCTTCAGCCCCCTTTCCGGGATTCAGTTTGAATCCTCTTCTCCCCTTGATCCAAATATCCACAGCCCCAGAAGAGAGGCAATTCTGCCTCTGTTTTTGGCCAAGAGTACCCTTGTTACACAGGTCAACTTAATCCAGCCTCCCCATCTGGGGCAGGGAAGCCAACCAACACATGCTTACTGATGTACAGAAAGTCATTATTGGTTACACGGAATTGGAACATCTATAAGGTAAATGGTTCATTTAACTAATATTATCATATAGTCAAGGGAAGTGTTATTGTTCTCAGTTGATACTATGAAGGAATAGATGGGGAAAAATGTAAAGATCAAGAAGGAGTTCTGAAAATCCTTTAAAGACAATTCATAACTCAGTGTATATCAATTAGCTCTATCTTTCCAAAAGAGATGCTTTTTACATTCGCTACTGGCATAGAGATGGCATCTTTGTCAGTCACATGGCTGTACCCAACTGCAAAGGAAGCT
This sequence comes from Cervus canadensis, assembly GCF_019320065.1. Taxonomy (NCBI): domain Eukaryota; kingdom Metazoa; phylum Chordata; class Mammalia; order Artiodactyla; family Cervidae; genus Cervus; species Cervus canadensis. Next base: position 9,389,587 of record NC_057418.1, on the reverse strand, counting down.
GGGAAATGTAACACAACTCCATGCTCATGAAGCAGAGGAGATATATTTTGGTGAACTACTGATATTCTCTTTCATAAGTTTATGCATTTGCCATATATACTGATTTTATTCCTATTAAAATATACTTGTCCTTAAAATATCACACCATAATAACAAATTAACACTCTATCTACATAAATGTTCAAAAAATCATGATAAAAAGATAAATGATGATCAAAGTAACAACAGTAGAGGGAGAGTCTAACAACAGAAGAATGTATTTTTCAGGCTAGCACACATGCCCTGATTAGACGACACCAGACACTTTCATCACACAAAAAAGCCAAATATTTTATCAAAATACAATTTTCAACCCAGGATTATCAAAATAATCTTCCTTATTTAAAGTTTTAGTTACAGAATTTCTTCACAGTTCTATTTTTCATTTATTTTACACAGAATTTCCTGAATATTGAGACTATTTATATACTTTTTCTGGCTTTAGTGAATTCTGTATTTTTACTGGCAATAGTATTTCATTCGGTAATTCTATGAAAGCTCTATTCATTAAATGTTAATAGACTAATCTTTATCAACATCATATATACTTCATACTCTAATATGTAAAATATGTGTTCCAAAGGAAAGTTTTCAATGCATGCACAAATTATTTTCTTCTATAATAAAGAGAAAACAAAATCGCTCACTTAAATTCCTGTTTCTCACATCCCCTGAAATATTGGAACACAACTCTCTTTCTGCTCTTGATCCTATAGATGGGCTATAATTTCACCCTCTTGAAAATGTAATTTCATTCAAAAATAATACCTGCTTGGAGTGCCAGGTTCTTTAGTTTTCCATCTTGCTACCAGATTTACTTAGTCAATATGTTACAATATTAGTTTCTGTGTTTTAAATGTATTTGTTATATACACTTTGAAAGCACCAAAAAAGAAACAAAATATCACCCCTTCTAAATAATCCAAAAATTGAACACAGCTGAAAAATGGAAATAAGACAATATATTGGCTTCAGGAATCTAGTCAAATTCTGAAAAATCAAAGCAGATTGAATAACCACAAAAATATCATAGAGAGCTCTGAAACTGGAGAAGGAGCTTCCTAGAAAAGTAACTAAATGGCTTTCAACATGTGTTTCATTAAGTATGAAGTACTAAAGAACATAAAGACACTAAGAATAATAAAAAAAGATTAGTTTAAAAGCCAGCTAAAAGAAAGAGTCGTAGGTACAAAAGGGATGTCAGTATTTTGTCTCCCGGGCCTTTATTCATCCCATTTTCTTCAACTTTCTCTTTTGCCAAGTAACATGTGTCATGATCTAATTCTCTCTCTTCCTTCAGTCTTATTTTCTTTGCCAAAAATTGGAATGGAATGTTTCCTTCGGAAGTTTCAGTTTCCATATGCTCCATAATGTCATGCTTAAGATTATGAACCTCTCTGTACCAACCATAAACTTTGCCTAAAAACATAACCCTGACTGCAGTCATGCTGGGAAGGGCAGACTCCCACTGCTTTTACCTGGGGTCCTTCTAATGAAGCCAGTGGCTTGAGCAGGAAAAATAAACCATTCTCATACATCATCCTCCCTAGAAAGGTGCAGGGATGAATAAATAAAGTACACAATTAGGCAAAATAGCACTCTTAATAAAAGGAAAGGGGTTCTTTGGGATCTGGGAGGGGGTGTGTATAATTGACAAGGGAACAAGGTATAGGAAGAAGCCAAAGCCTCAGTGAAAATAACATATTTGGAAGTTCACAGACTGTGGCCAAGTAGCTCTTCCGAGTGTGTTGAGCAATGTCTTTACTGCTTCACTTTATTTGCTGAATGTACATTTTGTACTTTTTATCCCCAAATGCATACACATCATTGAAACGCCAATAAAATACATTTAGAATTTTAAACTGAGAAAATATTTCCATGGCTAAAGTTTTCACACACTACATAATTACTAAATATTTACCAGCCCACATTTCCCTCTTCGGTTGGCCCACCCTGCCACATGGGGATGCTCTGTCAAGTCAATGAGCTCACCCCTCTTTTCTACTTGCTCAGTACAGTTGCTTAAATCATCTTTATTTGTACTGGCTTTCTCCCCTTAAAATGGTGTCTGTGACTGTGTGCCTGATTGAGAGATAAATTGGCTATAAAATGCTTCCTGTGCATTTTTCATTCAGATTTGTAAAGACATCTTTTTTAGAAAGTGGGCATCATAAGTGCCACAAAGCCTGCAAAAACCAGGGAACCCATAAAGTAATTTAAATTTATTTCTAGCAAAAGTAGGCTTAATGAATCTCCAACTGATGCAGTATTAGTCATTCAGTAGTGTCCAACTCTTTGCGACCCCACGAACTGGTAGCCCGCCAGGCTTCTCTGTCCATGGAACTCTCCAGGCAAGAATACTGGAGTGGGTAGCCATTCCCTTCTCCAGAGGATCTTCCCCACCCAGAGACTGAACCTGTCTCTTGCATTCCAGACAGATTCTTTACCGTCTAAGCCACTAGGGAAGTTCATGCTTGATCTGGGTGAGGATAAAAGGGAGTAGAGATATAGCAGAAAGCAATAAGCAAGAAGAGATAAAAGCTGGAATCTCTCTCATCTTAATCAAAACCCATTTAAGACAAAATTTTGAAACAGTAAGTTGGTCGGGCACTAACCTCATGCCTTTTTCTATACTCCAGTCCCAGTTATCGTGCTACCCTAATAACTTCAGGGGCTTCCCAGGTGGCTTAGTGGTTAAAAAAAAAAATCCACCTGCCAATGCAGGAGACATAGTTTTGATCCCTGGGCCGGGAAGATACCCTTGAAAAGGAAAGGGCAATGTACCCCAGTTTCTTGTCTGGGAAATCCCACGTACAGAGGAGCCTGGGGGGCTACAGTCCACGGGGTCACAAAAGAGCGGAACACGATTCTGCAACTCAAACAATAAGAACTTCACACACTCACACCTTCTTACCATCCTATCTTCCCTCTTCTTT